>NC_080417.1:138312467-138451452 GCF_029873635.1 Malania oleifera
GAAATTCATCATTTACAATATAACATACATGTGCAGTAATAATTGCGGAAAATGAAAGAACACGCACGATATGTATCGGGGGTTCGGCCAAGTGCTACGTACCCGCCTCAACTCGCAAGGTTGAGGATTCCACTAATAAGTCACTAAGGGTTGGAGCGACACTGTTTTCAAAACCAGGTCAAATTAACAAGGGTGACTAAACATTAACCAGGTCAATTAGCGGGGACTGACCTCAAACCTACACGCCTTAAACAGGATGACGCCTAGCTTCTAACCGCGGGTCGAAGGCCAACCGGGACTATTTAAGGGCTAGTCGCCCTCTTCAGGCCCCGTGCCTGAAATACAACCAAAGTGTATAAAAGTTTTGTACATGGAAATGGCTTCTAGAAAAAGCCAGAGTGTGCACAATACAGCTCAATCAATAAAGCACGACGATGTATGTAGTATGCTCAGTGCTCTAATGTGTGCTAAACCACTCAATCAAGTATGATAACAATCAGAGATCTATAGTGTGTAATCTAAGCAAGATTTGAAAACACAATATCGAATATCACAAAAATCTGATCAAGGTTTCAAATATGCTAAGCAAGATAGATCAAACAACTCAATACAAAAATTTCAATGTCTAAAGCACAAGGGAGTTGTTTGAAAGATCGCTTTTCACAAAAGGAATTTTTTGCACACAAACTCTAAGTTTAGGTATCTATGCAACCACCATAGCGAGAACCACAACCCTTTAAAGTATTCCCACACAAGATTTCTCAATGAAAAATCTGTGGAAGAACTTAGGCCTATACTCTCAAAATAAACAATCAACCTTTATACCAAAGAGAGTATTAGCTAGAAAGATTACGTATTATAGCCTTATCGAAATACTCACAATGCTAGAGGAAATAAAGATTGAAAAAGAGTAGGTGAGTGTTTGCAAGAAGTTTTTGGCAATATTAGCGTTTTAAGAGTTGAGAGAGTTTGCCCTAATAATGTTGCTAATCCTTGTAATAATGATAAATGAATACATATAGTCAAGGAGGGATTTTTGACCGTTGGGGACCTTGGGCATTAGGCATTATTAAGAAAGTTTTAATTCATTTTAAAATAATAACCCTCCTTGTTTAAAATATGTTTAACGCGGTAAAAAGGGGCCAACTCGAGAGGTCCGGTCGACCCCCCAAAAATGTTCCGGTCGGACCAGGACTCAATTGGCGCGGTCGCCCTAGGGGACTGTTGAATCTGAAGGTCGGTCGACCGGAGAGGGCGATTTGCAATTTTTTGAGTTCGGTTGACCAGGGGCATTGAACTGCCTGGTTCGGGCGACCAGACCGTAGAAATTCTCGGAGAAACCTTTCCGTCGTCGATAGGTAGTTGTAGGATTTAAAAAGCTCTCGGTCGTCGATGTAAAATGTTGACTCAGGAGGGTTTCGGTCGACTAGGCCTTTGAACTACAAGTTTCGGTCGACCAAGTGGTCAAAATTTCAACCAAAAGGAGTTCGGTCGACCTAGTGAAGGCTCGGTCGGACTAGCCTCTACTTTGTGCACAGACCACTGTTTAGTGTTTCGGCCATAAACTTTTCTTAATAACTCCAAATTTGATGTTCTGATACCAATTAGAAAGGTAAGAGAAAAATACCACAACTTCCCCAATTTTTTTTTTGGTTTGAACACATTGTAAGATAATGACTTTTGGTTATGAGAAAAAGTGCCATCAATGAGGATGAGAAGAAGAAACATGAAGGAGTTTTCTCTTACGAACACCTTTCAGTGTTTTGCCATACGTTTTCGTGCAACTCCCAATTTGGATGTTCTTGTATCAAACGCAAGCATGTAAATACCCACACTTATCATGTTGAACATGGTTTGATGAGGATCCAATTGAGTGAGAAAATCTCATTTCTAACATTTGGCGATTGGCCGGTTGACGAACCCCTTTGAAAAATTTAGGTTTGCTTCTTTAACTGTAAAAACCATTTAAAAAAAACCTTTGTATAAATTAGGCATTTTATGAAAAACGTTTTTCATGTTATTTGGAGGTCCTATGGTCAATCTAAGGTCAATTTGAGCATATGTACCTATCATGCATGATGCAAATTATTACAAGCCATATGAATGTACAGTCCATAATAAAATTACATCACAGAATGAAGAAATTGAAAAATGAATACAAATGCAGCACAAGATTCTTCATTCATCAGCACGAACACCGCACGCCATCATAATAAGTCTTTTAGTCCCGAAGCGCGCACAAGGTGATCCTGCATGCAATTCTCAGTACAACCATTAGTACCAAGAGTATTTGTCATAATCAAAACTGGGTGTGACCAATCAAGTCAACATATACACGGGCTTTATTTTTGAAAAGGGAAAGTGGGCCGGCCTGTTTTAAATGACTTGGGCCCTATTTCTTTTTGAATTGGTCCGGCCTGATTTTAAAACTCAATCCAAGCCCAACTGTTTTAATAGACACCGACTTTTGTTAAAAAAAAAAAAAAAAAATGGGCCGGCCTATTTTAAAAATGACTTGGGCCCTGTTTCTTTCTGAAATAGGCCCGACCCGTTTTAAAACTCAATAAAAGCCCATTTTTTTGAAAGCAAACCCAGACCCAATTCACTCAAGCCCATCCTAAAGACCACACATGACCTAAACACGTGATAGAGCCCATGTGGCTCGCTCGTGATCCCCCGAATTCATTCAACTCACTCGACTCGAAGACGAGTTGACTCATCCTCGACCTCAACACCCCCAACTGAAACCCTAATGAACCCTAAACCTAACTTCCAAAGAAGAAGCCTTAAATACCTCAAGCCCTAAATTTCCACACATATAACAATCAGTAATCAAGCCTAAACAACATTGAAAATATATATATATATATCTATATATATATATCTATATAAAGAGAAGAAAGAAATAGCTTATCTCCTTTGGGAGTTCGAAAGAACTCCCCTTGCATTTGCTACGGATTTTCCCTACCAGGGCACTCCCGGTGATCTCATTTGTCTGGGCTTCACCAGATCTGACTGCGAAGACAGAATAGGAGGCCGATCGGAGCTGGATCACCTCTAAAGATGTTTGGGATCTTAAGTTGCCAAGATCTAAGGTCTCTGAAGAATGGTATAGGAGAGAGAAAGAGTTGGAGGTAGGAAAGAGTGGGTAAGAAATTAAGAGGGGCTAGGGTTTCAGGTTCGCAAGCAAATAAGAATAGGAGCACAGAGATGAAAGAGAAGAACAGAGAGGGTGAAAGAAGAGAGAGAAGAGAGAAGAGAAAAGAGAGGGCGTTCAAGAGAATGAAATGCAGGGAAATGAACAGAACTAAAAATTTGGGTTTAAATATCTAATGCTCGGAGCCACAAGATTCAACCACATGGCAACCCGTCATCCATTCGATCAAAAAGTCTGCATGGCCACCTTGATCACCACCGATCTGTGTTTTCCAAGGACGGTTAGGATTGTTGCCATGCCTTGATCCGGATCACATTTGACCAGCCACTCAGTCACCAACACGTGGCTCATTTTCCTCCACACACAAAAGTCCTACGTGGCCACCCTGATCACCACACGATTTGGTGTTTTCCAAGGACGGTTAGGATTATGCCACCTCCATGATCCGGAGCTCAATTTGACCAAGCCACTCAGTCACTCACATGTGACCACCTCTCCTCAACCATATGATCTGTGTTTTCCCAGGACGGGCTGGGATTGAGCCACATCATCGATCCACACCCGTATACACCAGCCACTTAGTCACAGACACATGGCACCTGTCCTTAACCGCATGATTTGTGTTTTCCAAGGATGGCTTGGATTGAGCCACGTCATCGATCCATGTTTACATACACCAGCCACTCAGTCACTCACACGTGACACCTCTCCTCAACCATACGATCTGTGTTTTCCAAGGATGGCTTGGACTGAGCCACATCATCGATCCACACACGTATACATTAGCCTTTTAGTCACTGACACATGGCACCTGTCCTCAACCGCACAATTTATGTTTTCCAAGGATGGCTTGGATTGAGCCACGTCATCGATCCACGTCCACATACACCAGCCACTCAGTCACTCACACGTGGCACCTCTCCTTAACCGCACGATCTGTGTTTTCCAAGGACCACTTGGATTGAGCCACGTCATCGATCCACTCTCACATACACCAGCCACCCAATCACTGACACGTGGCACCTCTCCTTAACCGCACAATCTATGTTTTCCCTAGGCGGACTAGATCATGCCACGTTTTCGATCCAGGTCACCCTCCATCTTCCTTTTTTCTGATCGGCACATAGCCTTACTCAGAAGACGACACGTGATTAGTTGTATGACCTGACTAAAATAGGTGTCTTTTATCTTTATAGGCCTGTTGCAATAAATAACATTGGAGAGTTCCTACTATTACCCCAAAGCAACAAGACCTATAAAGAGGGGCAGTTGTAGACACCCCAATTTTAACCAGGCCTTTCCGAGGAGGCTTCATGTCAAAACCTTCCCACACTGGTTGTGGACCCCACACATGCTTGTAGGTCCCACCACTTATTGTGGACCCCACACATTCTTGTAGGGTCCCATGGTGTTCATGGACCCCGCACATCCTTGTAGGTCCAACAAGCTTGTGGACCCACACACATCTTTGTAGGCCCCACATTGCTGTGGGCCCCACATATCTCCATTGGGTCCCCTATGTGTTGTGGCCCCACATCTCCTGGGTATACTAGCTCGGATTCCTACATCCGATGCATGTTACCTTCCTTTGGCATGTTTGTGTCTACTAGCTCGGGTTCCTTAACCTTTAAAGGGCCTTGTGGACCCCACATTGCTTGCGGACCCCACATAGATTGGGCCCCACATGTGTTGTGGGCCCCACACCTCTTAGTACACTAGTTCGGATTCCTACATCCGATGCATGTTACCCCATCTAGTACGCTAGCTCGGATTCCTACATCCGATGCACGTTACCTCCTTTGGCATGTTTGTGTATGCTGGCTCAGGTTCCTATAACCCTTAAACGGTTCGTAGACCCCACATTGCTTGCGGGCCCCACATATGTCCATTGCACCCCACATGTGTTGTGGGCCCCACATCTCCTGGTACGTTAGCTCGGATTCCTACATCCGATGCACGTTACCCCATCTGGTACGCTAGTTCGGATTCCTACATCCGATGCATGTTACCTTATTTGGCATGTTTGTGTCTGCTGGCTCGGGTTCCTACAAGCCTTAAACGGCTCGTGGACCCCACATTGCTTGTGGGCCCCACATATCTCCATTGGGCCCCACATGTGTTGTGGGCCCCCACATCTCCTGGTACACTAGCTCGGATTCCTACATCCGATGCATGTTACCCCATCTGGTACGCTAGCTCGGATTCCTACATCCGATCCACGTTACCCCCTAGTACGCTAGCTCGGATTCCTACATCTGATGCATGTTACCCCATCTAGTACGCTAGCTCGTATTCGTACATCCGATGCACGTTACCTCCTTTGGCATGTTTGTGTCTGCTGGCTCGGGTTCCTATAACCCTTAAATGGCTTGTGGACCCCACATTGCTTGCGGACCCCACATATCTCCATTGGGCCCTACATGTGTTGTGGGCCCCACATCTCCTGGTACGCTAACTCGGATTCTTACATCCGATGCACGTTACCCCATCTGGTACGCTAGTTCGAATTCCTACATCCGATGCACGTTACCTCCTTTGGCATGTTTGTGTCTGCTGGCTCGGGTTCCTATAACCCTTAAACGGCTTGTGGATCCCACATTTCTTGTGGGCCCCACATATCTCCATTGGGCCCCACATGTGTTGTGGGCCCCCACATCTTCTTGTACACTAGCTCGGATTCCTACATCTGATGCACGTTACCCCCTCGTACGCTAGCTCAAATTCCTACATCCGATGCATGTTACCCTATCTGGTACGCTAGCTCGAATTCCTACATCCGATGCACGTTACCTCCTTTGGCCGGTGTGTATCTGCTGACTCGGGTTCCTATAACCCTTTAACGGCTCGTGGATCCCCACATTGCTTGCGGACCCCACATATCTCCATTGCGCCCCACATGTGTTGTGGGCCCCACATCTCCTGGTACACTAGTTCGGATTCCTACATCCGATGCACGTTACCCCCTAGTACGCTAGCTCAGATCCACATATCCGGTGTCTTGCTAGCTCGGGTTCCTCTAACCCTCAAACGGCTTGCGGACCCCACATAGGCGCGTGGGCCCCACACATCTCCAATGGGCTCCGCACAGCTTCTAGAACCCTCATATTATTATTATTATTATTATTATTATTATTATTATTATTATTATTATTATTATTATTTATTTTAATTTGTCAAATGCAGGCATACTTTGTCCCCCCATCAATCATTCACCACACTGTCATGTTTCCTCCCTTTATCATTCTTCCCATACTATATTCCCCTCATCATTCTTCATCCCATACTTTGTTCCCCCATCATCACTCACCACATGTCATGTTTCCTCCCTTTATCATTCTTCCCATACTATATTCCCTTCATCATTCTTCATCCCATACTTTGTTCCCCCATCATCACTCACCACATGTCATGTTTCCTCCCTTTATCATTCTTCCCATACTATATTCCCTTCATCATTCTTCATCCCATACTTTGTCCCCCCATCATCACTCACTATATGTCATGTTTCCTCCATTTATCATTCTTCTCATACTATATTCCCTTCATAATTCTTCATCCTATACTTTGTCCCCCTATCATCACTCACTACATGTCATGTTTCCTCCCTTTATCATTCTTCTCATACTATATTCCTCTCATCATTCTTCATCCCATACTTTGTTCCCCCCATCATCAACTCACCACATGTCCTGTTTTCTCCTTTTACCATTCTTCCCATGCTAATTTCCCTTCATCATTCTTCCCCCCATACTTGGTTCCCCACATCATCACTCCCTTATGTCTTCTTTCCTATGCTTGCCCCAAGCTAAGCCTATAAATAGCCCTCTCATTTCAAGCACAAGGAGGAGAGCTCTTAGTTGTGGTAAGGAGAAGATTTCAAATATTGAAATTTTCTATTATAAGTTTATGAAATTAGTTTTTTTTTTGAGTGAAGATCAAGAGATCGACTAATCCCATTTCCTATCGGAGTCGAGTCACCCCATTTGAAGAAGGCACCCCGTAGTGCCTCGAATCAGAGCTCAAGAACAACTCTTGGGAAGACGTTGTAGGGCGGCCCTAGTAGATTCACCAATAGGAAAAGAAGAATGGAGCAGAGGAAAGCAAAAGAAGATCAAGCGATCGATTGATCCCATTTCCTGCCGGTGTCGGGTCACTCCATTTGAAGAAGGTACTCCTTAGTGCCTCGAGTCGAAGATCAAGAACAACCCTCGGGAAGGCGCTGTAGACTAACCCCTGCGGATTCACAGACAGGAGAGGAAAACCGGAGGGAAAAAGACGATAGGTAAAACCAATGAGCTTTCTCTTCTTATGTTACATCTCTGCCCCCCTTTCCCTAATTGGCCTCTGTTGGTTTATTTGATTTTATTTCACTTTTTTTTTTTACTTTAAATAACTTCCTTTTAACCTATAAAAACAAAAATAAAAACAAAAATTTCATAAAAGACACAAAAATTCAGAAAAATTTTGAAAGAAAATTCAAAAATTTTTAAAGCTTTAAAATTATTTACATTTGAAAATTTTTGAAGAAAATCCAAGAAAGTTTCCAACATGTTTGGCAAAGGTTAGATTTGTTTCCCTACATTCAAGATTTTTAAAAATACATTCTAAAGTCATATCTTTAAAACCATGACTTTCATGATTGTTGTCTAAAATTCTGTTGTATTCGGAAGGATATTGGAAAACCCCAAAAAATCATTGGTCTCGACCAAGACCTTAAACTGGTTTTTCCCCCAAACTGGTCAACGTTTGACCGACTCACCATTCCCGAACTGGTTCACCCCAGTTTTCTCCATTTCGCTTGTATATTATTGTTGTATCCATAAAATTCACAAAAATCATGAAATTTTCAAAAATTCCAAAAGTATTTTCACATTTTGGTTTCAATTGATTTCATTTGTGTTATTTTGAAAGTTCGGGAAAAATCACAAAAATCATTTTCACACTTAGGAAAAATCACAAATATCTTTTTAGGCACAAGAAAAAATCATTCCAATCCCGAACAAATTTCAAAAACCTCCGGAAATAGTATTTTTGATACTTAAAAAAAAAAACCCTATAGATTTCAAAATCCCCGGGAGCGTATTTTGTATCCTATTTTCGATTTTCCTTCCCGATGATTGCAACCAAGAGCATTAGCTCTTTGGGGTATTGGATTGCCCCGGTTATAAGGGAATACCTATATAGTATTTTCATTTTTTTTGACTTTTGAAAGGGAGTAATCTTTAAAGGCTTATTACATTTATTTCAGGAAAACTCTTTATTAATCTGGTACCGTTCATATGAACGGGCGTGTAGGGGGTGCTAATACCTTCCCCTTGCGCAACCATACTCCCGAGCCCGACTTTGGTGACGCAGACCAATTCTACCCCTAGTGGGGTAGCAATCAAGTGTTCTAATCACACTTCAAAAGGTTAGTGGTGACTCTACCACACATTGTTTTCCACAAAAATTCACATTTTCAAAATACACATTCATTTTTCCTAGTTCGCAAGC
Source organism: Malania oleifera (assembly GCF_029873635.1). Lineage (NCBI taxonomy): Eukaryota > Viridiplantae > Streptophyta > Magnoliopsida > Santalales > Ximeniaceae > Malania > Malania oleifera. Next base: position 138,321,118 of record NC_080417.1, read on the forward strand.
CGAACCCATTTTTAAACCAAAGATTGGTTCTCTGGGTCGGGTACGGGTCGTCGCAACATTTGTAATAAAGTTAATTAGTGCTCTGATAATAAAAAAAAATTAGATTTATTTGTGTTCGCTAAAAAATTTATATGTAGAAACCCACTCGAATTTGAGTCCTTATAATTGGTATCAGAGAATAAGATATAGGTTCTGCATACTCTAACATATAAATTTTACCAGAATTTAGGCATAAAACATGATTTTGATAGGATTAGGTAGTTTAGAATATTTATTTTAGTTTGTTTTACATTAATAATAGATTTATTACTTTAAAACAACATTTGATCATTGTTTAATAATAGATCCTAAAGATAGTAACATTTAAGGAAATGAGATTAACGTGACAATTCTCAAGGACAGGTAACAATCTTATATTATCTAAGAAAAATAGTAGTATTATTAAAGATGTGTTAATTAAGTTAAATATGTTATTTACGTTTGTAGAAACACGTATCCATATTGATGACTCATAATTAATTGTTAAATCATATACATTAATAATTTAAAATTTTCATATATATAAATATAATAATATAATAATATCCAAGATTTATTTATTTTCACTATTATTATTTTCACTAAAAATATAAAAAATAGCACGTTAGACCCTATTAGTTTTGGAGGTGTTACCCATATAAATAGATATGAATAAACGGTTTATTCTGAAATCTAAATTTACCCAAAATTTCTTTACATGTGCAAGTTGGATATGAATATGTATTTTTACCTTACATATTCACTTCTTATCAAAATATTCAAGCTTAATTTAGGAATATATATTTTGACAAAATCTTTAATTTTAATTTTGTATTAGTTTATAAAGAATTAAATATAATTTAAATGTTACTATATTATATTTAAATTCAAAAAAAAAATCTCTTAGCATGTGCAAGTTAAATATGAATATATATATATATACACACACACACACACACACTCATTGCATATTCAATTCCCATCAAATATCCAAATTTGATTTTAGAGTACAAATTTTGACGGAATTTTTAATTTTTATTTTGTATAAATTTATAAAAGTAAATACAACTTACATTTTACTATATTATAAAAAAAAAATTTCATTAATGAAAGTAATATAAAAATTAACTAATCTTTTTCAAATAACTAACCAATGTCAAATCGTTGATCCATCAAACATACCCAATATATATTTGATCTAATAATAATAATAATAATAATAATATTGGAATATAAATATATAATGGGTACTCTCATAGTACAAAAAAAAAAAAACCTCATGGATAGAAATCATAAGTTATAGCTCACTTTCCCCCGAAATAAGGTCAGGGCATGAGACCACTTGGGTATAGTGGGGACTTGAACTCGTGATCACACGAATGCACGGTCGATTCCTTACCACTAGGCCACCCACGCAAGTGGTGATTAAGTATGAAATTAATTATAGTTAAAACATTAATAAAGATGTAGAAACATGAACAAAACTTTGAGTCCGCAAATTTTGCAATACGTGTCGCTTGCTCGATTTCTACAGCATGCATCACTCTCTCTTGATTTTCGCGACACATATCGCTTTCTCTCGATTTAAAAAAAAAAAAAAACGCGTCACTCGAGGCATGCGTTGCTCTCTCTCGATTTTCGCTGACACGCATCGTTCTCTTTTGATTTTTATAAAACATGTCCCTCGATATTGGTGACACATATCGCTCTCACTCGATTCTCGTGGCACACGTCACACTCCCTCAATTTTTACAAAACGCGTTGCTTAATATCCGTGACATGCGTCGCTCTCACTCGATTCTCGCATCACACGTTGCTCTCCCTTGATTTTTGCAAAACGCGTTGCTTGATATCCGTGACACGCGTCGCTCTCTCTTGATTCTCGTGGCACATGTCAATCTCCCTTGATTTTTGCAAAATGCGTCGCTTGATATCCGTGACACGTGCCGCTATCCACAACACGTGGCCATTCCCTTATAAAAAGGGTTTGCCCTCCTCAAACTCTAAGCATCACAACTTTCTACCATCTTGAACAACCACATTTCTGTTTGTAGAGATTAGTTCTTCCCAACTTTTCTCTTGATTGTCTAATTACTCGAAAATGTTGTCAAATCACCCAATTCCCCAAGTTGCCGAGAGCAGCACTAGATTGCCAATCCAAAGATGGAAATCCAGTAAGACACAGTTGGAGATTCTAGAGGAGGCCTTCCGCAGTAGTCAAGGGGAACTCCCTTCTATGGAGCGGGCTATCTTGCTTACAGCACGACTCCGACGGCATGGTCCAATCAAGCAGAGAAATGTACGCTTTTGGTTTGAGAACCGTAGGCGTAAACGGGGATCAGTTGAAGTGGCCACTATTTCAACTACTGTCCCACCAATTATCAATATTACCTCCTCTGCCATTACCGCCCCGAGCAGTGTTCCTACCATTTTCCCAACCACTTGTACCCTCATTCCTATCGACAATATTCCATTTATGAAACTTACAACTAACATCACACCAATGAGTCATACCCCTTACAATGGCAACATAGCAGTCACCACACTAAGGGTTTGTGATAATACTGACCTATTCCACCCTTGCTAAGAGATTTAAAACACGTTGATACTTATGTACGGGCCACCGATGACTCTTTATGAGCATCCCCACCAAAGGCGATAAGGGGAAGAGGACAGTTATTCTTCCCTTACCAAACAAACGGGCGTTCTCTCTCTCTTTTTTCGACTCAAGTCGGCGACATTACAAAATGTCAACTCTGCCAAAAAAGAACCCATACAGTTAGCAGTGACACCACTAACACTTCGATAGATGTTGACGTTGAGTTAAAGTTCTAAAGACCAGATTTCGTATATTTTTAATTTATAGGACACACACACACACACACACACACACATATATATATATATATATATAATTATCATTTTTCACATTTTCTGAATTTCTTTTCCATTGCAACACCTATTAGACCGACGATTCACCATTCAGTTCCCAAAATAAAATATTTCGCTAAATTAACCCTCAATTTATTTTAAGACTTATCAAAATCGTTCATCAATTTACTTTTTCAAACAGCGCAACCAATTATACAGTATTCATTTTAAATTAGTAAATTTCGATGACAAAATTTTTATAAGGAGTGGAGAATGTGATGACTCAAAAATATATATACGATTAAAACATAATAATAATAATAAAATAATAAAAATGGTCATTAAATTAATATCAATACAGAAGTATCTTTTTTGTAAGATCTTTGATTTCATGTTTGATGCTTAAGAAAGACCTTATTTTAGTGAGTGTTCAGAGACCATTGCGGCTTAATCGCTCCTTGGAGGTCAGCCTGGTCAAAATGAAATTTCATAAGATAAACAGAATAAATATTGTTTATACACGTAGATAAGTACATATACATAAAATAGTATTTTGACAGATATAATTTGTAGAAATGTATGGTAAAATAATAAAGGCATCCTATGTGGGGCCCATAAGACTGTGTGGGGCCCACATGAGTCCCGAAGTTGTGTGGGGTCCACATGAGTTCCGAAATTATGTAGGACTCATAAAATCGTATGAGAACTAATGGAATTACATAGAACCCACTTTGAGTCTAGAAGTTGTATGGACCCACAAGATCATGTGGGGGTCTACATCAGTTTTCAAAATTTGAACTTAATTATTAAAAAAAAAAACTAAAATATAACTTAAAAATAATAACAATGATAATAATAATAATAATAATTTTTTAAAAAAAGTTAAAATTAATTAATTAATTAAGAATTAATTAAATGGGAGTGGTGGCAAGCACTCTCACATGACTTTCATCCATATCCCATATCTAACTCATGTCTAACTCATCCCATGTCCATTCTTTAATTTAAAAAAAAAATTATAATTTCACCAATCTCCTTACACTTTTACAAATTCTATTTTTTTCCTCAAAATTTTTATATAAATAGGAAACTCTCAACCTTCATTTTTCATAAAAAAATTTCAAAGGAAGAGAATGATTAGTGAGTGAAAGAATTAGTGGTGGAGAGAGAATTTTTGAGTAAGTTCTCACTCACCCACTCTTTCTGATCTTATTTCTTAGAGATAGTTATTGTATTCGTAGCACAATGTAAAAGAAGAGGTAAGTAAATTTGATTATATTAGATTTTTATTTAAAATTCATATCCAAATTTATTTGTAAGTAAATTTGATTATTTTAGATTTTTATTTAAAATTCATACCCGAATTTATTTGTAAGTAAATTTCGATTATGTTAGTTAATTTCATAAAATTCTCTTGAGTTTAATTTTACGCATATTTTTATCTTTAATATACTTGCATTTATTTTTGAGTTAAGAAATATTTTAAATCTCTTGGATATTTTACATCATTAATTTCTATTCAAAAAAATATTTTTAACATAAAAATTATGTGACATGAGTTTATTTATACATTACATATTTCACGAAAATATGAGTAAAAACTACATAAGTTGATTTTTTTTTTATGTTGCGTATTTTACAAAAAATATGAATAAAAATGAGATTTTCATGATATTATATAATTATAGAAATTATATAATAAAAATATTTTTAAAACCCCTTATGGCTCAGACGATTCAAAAAATTATGAATGCTCGGTATCGCAACTTAAAGTTTAAACGGATCAAAGTGTACCCATACTATTTACAGAGTGATTTTATATAGTAGTAGATTTTTCCTGAGTACACACTTGAGTTGGATCAGAGTTTAATAAGGAAAATCTCACTTAATGATGATGTACGTTGATTTAGTTTGACCGTTTAGCTAGTTAAGTCCAATTTTCGAATCGCACAACTTAGTCATGGTGGTAAACATGACTTACGATTAATAGACATAAGAGTGATTTTTACAGTATATTGATGATTTGAAGATAAAGTATAAGTTTATATGAATATGACCATTATTGTGTCTAAATGATGATCTAAATGAAACCTATAAAGAAAAGTATATATATGTATATAATTAAATTTTATAATTAAATTTTTTTTTAAGTTAAAAGTTTAATTTAACAGTTATAGTATATGATTATAAAATTTTATTGTTTTAGTTGATGACAAAAATTTTTATGCAGGAATTTTTAAATTTATATTTATTTTAAAAATATTTTTTAAAATTATAGTATTAAATATTATTTTACGAAATTATGAGAGCTCATTTTGACTACATTTTTTTTTTAATCGTACAAAAAATCTGAAGTAACAAGTCCATGGGCACGAATAGAAAGAGTAGAGTAGAATAAAAAAATTAATATAAAACAATTTAAAATATGTTTGTATATTTTAGAATTTTAAAAATTTGTATTTTAATATTTGTAATAAAGCTAATTAGTGCTCTGATAATAAAAATAATTTAGATATATTTTTCGTTCGTTAAAAAATTTATATATAGGAACCCACTCGGGTTTGGATTCTTTCAAAACACATCAACCCATATATATATATATACACACACACACAGATCACACGTTTCAACTAGATCCTTCGTTGAATGAGTTACTGATTAAAAATGAGATGAAGGTATAGGATGGAGATGGAGATTGGATTAAGGAGGAGCAAGATTGTTTAATTAATTGAATGATTTCAAAGGAGAATGAATGCAATTGCAAGGCTAGAATAAAACCAACCACAAAAGTATGCTCTAAAATGGGTGAAGCTACTTTCTAGGAAGACGAAGGGAAAATAAATTTTCTTTTCTTTTCTTTTTTTTTCCCAATCAATGGAAATTATGCTAGTCATTCTGATAACAAATTAACATTGCAGGAGTATACTTTCCAGGGAGGTGAAAGAGCCATCCTTACACCTTTTCTTTTCTTTAAAAGAAAAAAATTATTTTGTGCTTTAAAAGGGTCTTTTCTAGTTTCTTATTCACTTGTTCCATTAACATGCCTTTTGATTTCTTCATTTTAGTGTTTTTCTACAAATAAAACCATTATTTATTTATTTATTTTCCAAAATCTTTTTGATTTCTTCATTTTTGTGAATTTTTCTTATTCTCATTAAGAACATTTCTTGGTTTATGGATTTTTTTTAAGAATATTAGAGAATAAGGCACATGCATTAAAAACTTATAAATCTACATAACATTTCTTGTAACTATAAATAAAGAAATAATAAAAAAGGAGTTATAGATGACATTTTGTACCATTTTGAGACAAAGATTTATGAATATCATTATGAAGAAAATATATCATGATTTGGATAAGGTTCTTAGTTGGGAAAAGAAAAAAAATAAAATTAAAAATTTATATTTTTATTATATTTTCTCTTTATATCAAATACAACTAATAATATAAAATTATTTTGATGTGATTAAAAATTTTTAAAAATGAAATATAAATGATGTTTAAAATTATATTTTTATTTATTAATTTAAATATTTTTTTTCCTTTCTTACTTTCTTCAATAATCAAATATAAAAAATTAAACTTTTTTATATTTCTTTTTCTTTTTCTAAGATTTTCTAGGTTTCACACTGACCATAAATTGCAATAAAAAAAAAAAACATAATTTCATACTTTTGAGAGATTTATTGATTGGAAAACTAGAATAGGAATTGGATTTTTAAATTTCTCGGTATCAATAATTAATCAAACCAAACTTTTAGACTCAATTAAAAATTCTAAAATAAATACAAATTAATACTTTTATCTTCCATATAACCAACTTGTTAATTTTAAAATTCAAAAATTAGTAAGAATTCTTAAATTTATTAATTTTAAATTAACATTCTACATGACATCCACCATGAATTGAACACAAACAAAATTCCTAATCTAAATTCAATTCTGAAAACATAACATAAAAAAGTAACCAACCTAAGTTTTAAATTGTTATTAAAAAAATAAATTTTAAATTTAAATTATTAAGATATTATATAATATGTAATCACATTATCAGTGTTTTTATATATTTGTAATTTATCAATTTGGTTTCTGGTTTAGTTAACTACGATTATTATATGGGTCGAACTGCCATTAACTGAGTAGAAATTGAAAATTCCAAATAAAAAAAAACGGTTATTTGGTTTGTTCGATTTTGCAATTAGCTTCAGTTTTTCATGACCACCTCTACATAGCAGCATCATAAAAAATTATACGGACAATTTTTATTTTTTTAAAAAAGAACATAATTTTTCAAACAATCGTGGTCAGTGGCAATGTCCAAAAAATATAGAGAATCAATCCTCACAAATGGACTGATTCACAAAGAAACAGTCTTATGGAATCCTCTCAAGAGCATTTGTTTATTCCAAGGCAGCAAATATTGATAAAGTCCACAATTTTAACAAAAGAAATAAAACATGCTGAGGTGTTTCTGAGTCTAGTAGATTAATAATTTCAGAAAATAGAATTATAATGCAATTCCACTTTAACTACTAAAAAAATATGTTCTGCGAAAAATTTTAAATTTAACTTTAGATCGCTAGATTTAGCATTTCAGGACAAAAAATGTACATGCATTTCAGACCATTCATAACTTCATTCCAATCATGGGTCACAAATATAGTAAATAATGTGAGACTGATGGTGTCTCTTCTTCTCAGGCATTTCTTAAGACTGCTTAGTATCTGTTGAGGAAGGGTTGCAGGACAGGTTTAGCAGCGGGATGGTCCCAGACCAACGATTCCCACCATTCATCGTCTTTAGTAATGATTCCCCGGAGAGCAGGGGGAGGAGATGGTTGTCCATCCACGGGATGCAGGGGAAGATAGAGAGGGAGCCTCTTTAGCTTTGGACACGCCTCTATAACAACAATTTTAAGAGTATCACAGACCATCTTTCCCCTACAGATGCTTTTCAATTCTGGTAGCTCCCACAACTCTAAATACCTCAATTTTGGAAGGTCGATTGTTTTTATGCCGATTTTGTAGAACAGGTAATGCTTAGATCAGCAGTTGCTCGGTCCTCATTTTCTTCTGCTTCTCCTATTATCTCCTTAATGCTGTCACAACCGCCGACACTAAGACATTCCAGGTTTCGGAGATGCCGAACCAACCTATCAGGAAACAACTTCTTGATTTTTGGGCACAACAATATTTCCAACACTTTGAGACTTGAAAATGTGCCGCCTAGAAGTGCCCTTAAATCATGACACCTTTTAAACCTTAGGTAGTCAATGTTCGGAGATAAATGAACAAGGATCTCTGTATTCACACTACACCCCACATGCGTTACTGCTTTAGAACACTGCTGCAATGATGGAAAATCATAAAAAACTCCGGATCCAACCAATATAGAGTTGGCATTCAGCCGTGGGGGAAATCTTCTCACATCCCCGATTCGGCCAACAAATTTTTCGAGATCCCTCATTTGATGCAATATCTCTTCTCCTACAACTATATTCTTCGTATAACAATCCATATACAAGACTTTTAGGTTGACCAAATTCGCCATACCATCAGGTGCTTTTTCTATACCAGTCTTTCCAAGGTTCAACTCCTTTAATGCTAGAAGCTTTGCTAGTGAAGGCACATATTTTAGAGACTTACAATATCCGAGCAATAATGCAGTAAGATTCTCCAAGTCTGATATAGTATTTGGTAGCCTCTCTAGATCACAATTTCCAGATAAATCAAGAACTTTAAGGGCACACATCTGCAACAAAAAAGAGTCAGCAATTTTCTTCAAGCCAATATTATGCTGTAGCATCAAGGTTAAGAGTTTAGGACATCTTGGTGATATCCCTGCCTTGATTTCTGTTATATCATTATGCATTAAGGAAACTCTCTCCAGATCCTGTGCCCAGTCCTCCGGTATTTCTCTCAATTTTAGTCCAGCTTTTACCAAGAAACGAGGACCACTTATTTGTAGCGCCATGTCTCTTACCAAATCATGCATCTTCATATCCCAGCGCATTACTTTTTCTAGCAAGCAAGAGTTTTCCAGTTCATTTAATATGGTGTGACCCTTGTCAAACTCCGCTTGCCTACCGTCCATTCTGTTTATCAGTCCCTCTGCAATAAACTACTTTATCAATTCCTCTCTTTTCATTACACTGTCTTTGGGATACAATGCGCAATATAAGAAACACTGCTGCACTATTGGATCCTTCAGGCAACCATAGCTGATTCTCAATATAGAGAAGACCTCCTCTTCCATATCATGTCTCCCTGACTTTGATTCTCTCAATTCCTTCACAACAGTCCTCCATTCATGAATGTCATTGACTCCTCGCATGCTTCTTGCCATTGTGATAATCCCAAGTGGCAAACCCCTACATTCTTTAGCCATGGACATAGCAGCATCTTTCACATCCGGAGAAAGTTCGTCATGAGGCTCGAGTTTTTCCATAAATAGTTCCCAAGCTTCGTCATTTGAAAGAGGCTTCACTTTGATTCTTTTTTGGAGACCCATCCGGCGGCACACTGCTAATGATCGAGTGGTTAGAATCAACTTAGGCCCATCTGGCCCAATAGGTATCCCGACTTTTTCTAGGGTAAAATGCTCCTACATATCATCTAAAATTAGCACCGTTTTCTTCCTGTTTGCCAATGCTCTGAACAAAGCGGCAGCCCTTTTCCTCTCGTTCTCCGAAGGAAGATTTTCTAGGCCAAGTTCTTTGGCAATGTCACCCTGCAATTTGTAAATACTCAATTGTTGAGATACGGTGATCCAGTAAACATGATCAAAACTCCAAGGATTCTTTAAGAGTTCATTGTGGATATGCATTGCAAGTGTGGTTTTCCCAACTCCCCCCATTCCGTAGATGCCAAGGCTGAACACCCTGTCATCCATTACACATGCCAAGAGTTTTTTCATGCTCGCTTCTGCTTTTTGGCCCACTAATTTCACTGTCAATAGTTCTAAGGGATCATGCACATCTACTGTGAGCCCTTCAGCAAATTTACCTTGTTCTAAAAGTTCTTCCACCTCCTCAGTGATTTTCTCAATTTGATTCTCAAGATGTATGCGTGAACTAGATATGCTCCTGCGGACTTCTTGTTCTATGCTTCGTACCTCATCTTTTTTGCTTTGTACATTTCTCAATCAATTTTCAACTTCCCTCTTTCGTTTCCTTCCCGTTTGAAACTCCAAATTTGTAACTTCTATGCTTTTGTCAGCCTCACGAACTTCCAATATTTCCAACTTCCGTTTCAAATTTTGCATTTTTTCATCAAGGTTAATGTACTTGCCTAACCCTTTTGTGCAACTCCATAAGATATTCATCGCTACCAGACACCAAAAGGGTGAGAGATAGTCATGTTTCACAAAATAAATGAAAAAAAAAAAAAATAATCATTTTTTAATAAACAAAGAAATTTATTAGAGAGGAAAATATTACACAAAGAAAAAAGAAGATAAAAAAAAAAAGGAGGATAAGATAATCATTAGAAACAAAAGAAAAAGGAGCAAAATAAAAACTCGAGGAAACAAAGATTACATATCAGCTCTACTCGAGCGAAGCAACACAGTCCCGCTCTAAATCTGCCAGAGGAAGATAATGACAGAAGCCATTCGCGGAAACCCACAGCGACACTAAAAACATCACTCTAATCCAAAGCAAGTTAAGAGGGGTGTCCAACTTGTTAAAAATTCTGGCATTCCTCTCTAGCCAAATACACCAAAAGAAAACTATAACTAAGAACTGCCAAAAAGTCCAGTTCTCTCCAAAAATTCCAAACAATTTGTTGCAAAAGGACCAATGTAAGTGAAAATGAAAGAACAAGTGAGAGCAAGTCTCTCCGCTCTTTTAGCCAAGGACGCGCACATCGGGGAATAGAGCCTTGTAAGGTCTACACTTTAGGAGCATTATTGGTATTTATTTTTTCCAAGATCGTTGTCCCAAAAAGGCCTTAACCTTGGAGGGAACTTCAACTTTCCAATGAGGGAGTAAGGGGCAAAAGGAGAAGCATTAGGGGCAAGAGTCAAACAAGAAAATAAAGAATTATAAGAAAAAACCCCAAAAGAATCTAAATCCCAAACTCTTTTGTCACTCCCAAATTGGAATTGAAAAGAATGAAAAGCCCAAGGAAATCCACTCTCTTGAAAGTAGAAGAAAGCATAGATAGGAGAGTCATTAAGAGAAGATAATTGAAAGAGACAAGGGGCATAAATGCCAAAGGAGCCACCCACCCCAATCCGATGATCCTCCCAAAATTGGATTATCTCCCCATTACCATCACAAAACCGAACATGACGGAAAAACGAAAGGTGAATTTCAGACATGCATTTCCAAAGACTAGAATAGGTGAAATTGACCCCAATATTATCATCCCATCCATTTTGAAGAAGCACAAGTTTCCTTTAAGAATCACTGATTTAATTTCAAGATTTCTTATATACTTAGATATGCAATAGAATTCCAGAATGAGAGAAAAATTAAAAGATTAAATATCTAAACATTCAAGTAAATAAATTTAATTCATAACTTAATAGATACCTGCAATACTTGGGATAAAAAAGTGTATTAAAATAAAATATAAAATTGAGCATAATTTGGGCAAAAAAATTGTATATGTTAATCGCAAATATTTAATGAAAACTGCAAAGGCAGAAAAATATCTTAAAATATTAAATGATAAAAAAACTGCATCAAAGCCTTCATTTTTAACTGTACTTTTAAAGAGTTTTTTCAATCGACTAAGGCTTGAGGCAAGGGGATCCACTTTCTCCTTATTTATTCATCATAATGGAGGAGGTTTTGACAAGGTTGCTTAGGAAAAACTATGAGACAGGTCGTATGGGACAATTTAATCATCCGGTTGGGGCCCCTTTTGTTTCGCATTTGCTTTATGCGGATGATATTCTTATTTTTGCAAATGGTGGGAAAAATGTCTATTAGAAATTTGATTTACGCTCTGGAGATGTATGAGAAGTGATCGGGTCAAAAAATCAGCAAGACAAAGTCTGCACTATTCCTTTCGAAATACATTACTCCTGCTCGGAAACGTGAGTTATTGAGAATCACGAGTTTCATGGAAGGTAAATTCCCAGTTATGTATTTGGGTGCGCCTTTGGTTTCTGGAAAATAGTCTTCCAGGATCTTGGAGCCTCTGGTGGAGAAGATTAGGAAGAAAATTATAGGGTGAAAATTTAAGTTGCTCTCGCAAGGTAGAAGATTGATTTTATTAAGACGTGTTGTCTAGCATGCCGATACATTTGACGTTGGTTATAAATGTTTCACAAGTTATTTTTACTGGCATCAACTCTCTTCTTGCTAATTTTTTATGGGGAAAGGTGAAAGATAAAATGAATATTCAATGGCGCTCTTGGGAGAAAATTTGTAAACCCACCTTGGAAGGGGGTATGGGCTTGGGAGATCTTAAAGAAGTCCAAATATCGCTTCTCATGAAATTTGCCTTCAGACTGCTCACTTCTAACAATCTATGGTCAAGTTTTTTCAAGGCTAAATATTGTAAAAATGATCATTTATTAATAAGGAATGAGAGACCAAATGACTCTTGATTCTAGAAATCAATGATGGCCACCGTTCCGGAAATTATGGATAATGTTAAAATTTTGGTGAGAGGTGGGAACTCTTCTTTTTGGTTCGATAGGTGGCTTACATCAGGCCCATTAGCGGTATGCATTGAGGATATTTCGAACAAGAAGATGTGTACTAAGGACTACTGGTTGAATAACAATTGGAACTCTGATTTATTAATGGATTTGGTTAGGGACGACAAAACAATGGAAATCTTACATAATGTGCCAACTGGTAAAAATGGTTAGGATATATTCATCTAGAAGTTTGCCCCTGACGACAATTTCTCTACAAAAACGACATGGGAGGCAGTGAGGAGCAGAAGTGATAATTTTGAGTGGAATGACAAGTTTTGACATTCTCTATTGCCTAGAAGAATCTCAATGTGTTTATGGAAAGTCTGATTTAGATATTTGGCAGTAGATGATAGAATTCAGGCCAAAGGAATATCAATGGCTTCGGCTTGTGATTGCTGCGTACAGAGAAGCCAAGAAAACACTGATCACATTCTTTCTTTAGGCGAGGTGGCTTCAGAGGTTTGGCATCAGGCTAGTGTGGTGTTGAGGATTCCTTTCCAACAGTACCTACTTTGGAAAAACAGAATTGCAAACTGGTTCCACTATGCTCGAAAATCATCTATTAAAGGTATTTTAATCGGTATGATTCCGTATTTGATTACGTGGTGCCTATGGAATTGAAGATGCAAGGTGAGAAAGGAAGGAGTTTATCAAAGTGCGGATCAGACATGTGTTCGATACTGGGTTAGTTTTTTAGCTGAGAGCTCTAATTCTTTTCAAAAATTGAAGATATCAGACATTACAATTTTGAAAGAGTTTCAAATTCAGCATCAAGGAGTTTGTGCCAAGCCTGGAAAAATTATCTCGTGGGTTAAACCCCCAACAGGGTGGATAAAACTTAATTGCGATGGAAGCTGTAAGGGCAATCCGGGTACTTCAGGAGGTGGAGGAATTATTCGGGAATGCCATGGCATGGTAAAAGCAATTTTTTCAAACTATTTTGGCAATGGTACGAACAATTGGGTGGATTTAAAAGAAATTCTAGAAGGAATTCGTTTATGTAAACGATTTCATTATTGTAATGTGATTATTGAAAGTGACTCGCGAATTGTTGTTGATTAGTTTCAGAAAGGTAGATGTACCTTGTGGTATCTTTGAGATTTTTGAGAGGATCTCATGGCGTAACTAGAGGGAGTGAACTTTATGGTGATACATCAATATAGTGAAGGCAATAGTGCGGTTGATTTTCTCGCTAGAGAAGGAGAAATGAGAAACAATGTCATTTACGAAGAACAACATCTTTTACCACGTTCTCTAAAAGGTATCCTTTGGATGGATAGGTTGGGTCTCACTTCCTTTCGTCATTAGTTCATCCTTTCGATTTTTGTTTGGTTGGTTTAGATTTTTTTATGTTAGTTTATTTTATTATTTTTATTTTTGATAGACCTCTTTAGATTTGTTTCTTATTTAGCTTTGTTTGGATTTGTTCTCCGATTTTGGTTGATTGTTGGTGTTATTTTTTGGGAGGCCTTTAATTTTTTTTATCTGTAATCTCCCAATGTTTTTCTTATAACCATGGTATTTTTTCGCTAAAAGTGAGAGTATATCAATAAATAATCGGAGGTGCCGCTCTCCTTTCTTTTAATATAAAAAAAGGGTTGTTAAAAAATATATAGAAAGAATTGAAACTGCAGATTAGTTGTCCTAGTTATAAAATGTTTATTTGTTAATTTGAATCACCATGCGTTAGTTATGAAATTCATACATAATCACACACACACACACATAAACTTTACTATCCAGAGGGTTTCTCTATAATCTCGCTTTTGCTTATCTTGTAACCACGATATTCCTCCGCCAAAAGTGAGGATATATTAATAAATAAATGGAGGTGCCGCCCTCTTTTAGTAAAAAAAAAAACCAATATTTGTGTAAGGGTATTTTAGGAAATAAAAAGTGAGAAAGGTGAAGACCTAAGGCGTAAGGCGTAAGGCGTAAGGCGTAAGGCGTAAGGCGTAAGGCAAGACATTTTACCCTCCGCGAGGCAAGGCGTAAGTGTAAGCGGAAGCCTTGAATTCTATTGAATTAATTTTTCAAATGTACATCCCAATCTTATATAATACAATCACTTATTCTAAACAAGGAAACAATCCCCTTACCGAATAATATCAAATCCCCCACATTTACCCACTTTCCTAATTTGTTTATTATTTACAATGATACTTGGGATTTAACACTCCCTCTCAAGTTCGATCATAAATATTAATCATCTTCAACTTGTTAATGAGATCATCAAAGTTCTGTCGTCCCAACCCTTTAGTGAAAATATATGCAGTTTGTTCCTTGGTAGGTACATAAGTCATACAGATAATTCCTTCTTCAATTTTCTCTTTGATAAAGTGTCTGTCCACTTCCACATGTTTAGTCATGTCATGTTGAACTGGATTAAGAGAGATGCTGATAGCTGCCTTATTGTCACAATAGAGTTTGATTAATAATATTTTACTGAGACTTATAATTCTTCCAAGGGTTTCCGTAACTACAGTCCTTCACATTTCCCTTGAGCAACTGCCCTGAATTCAGCTTCAGCACTACTACGAGCCACCACATTCTGTTTTTTGCCTCTCCAAGTTACCAGATTTCCCCAGATGAATGTGCAATAACCTGTGGTGGACCTTCTATCTTCCACTGATCCTGCCCAATCTGCATCTGTAAAGATCTCTACTTCCTTGCTTTCACATTTCTTAAAGAAGAGTCCTTTTCCCGGGGATCCCTTGAGATATCAAAGGATCTTGTACACGACATCTAAGTGGGCTTCTTTTGGTGAATCCATGTGTTGGCTTACTACACTAATTGCAATTGCAATATCTGGTCTAGTATGTGATACGTAGATAAGCTTGCCAACCAATCTATGATACCTTTCCTTTTAAACTGGTATTCCACAGTCTTCAACCCTCTTTACCGCTTCAATCGGGGTTTCGCTGGGTTTGCATCCAAGCATGCCAATTTCAAATAGGAGATCTGTAACATACTTTAGCTGAGAAACACTAATTCCATTTCTCGTTCTCGCCACTTTCATGTCCAAAAAATACCGCATTTGTCCCAAGTTTTTAACTTCAAATTCAGCAACCAGAACTTTCTTCAATCTCTCCATCTCTACTCTATCATCAATAGTAAGGATTATATCATCAACATACACTAATAGAATTGTTCTCTTACCTCTTTTAGACTGTTGGAAGAACAGGATGTGATCTGATTGCCTCTGTCAATAACCTTGATTCTTTATTACTCTTGGAAATTTGTTGAACCATGCTCTGGGAGATTGTTTGAGTCCATACAGGGACTTCTTGAGTTTAGACACTCCATTTTCTTGTTTGAGTCCATACAAGGACTTCTTGAGTTTTCACACTCCGTTTTCTTTACCTTTCCCACTGAATCCTGGTGGTATAGTCATGTATACTTTTTCTTCTAACTCGCCATTTAAAAAAGCATTCTTAATATCAAGTTATTGTAGTGGCCAATCTAAGTTGGCTGCCAAGGATAAAAGGACCCGAACTGTATTTAAGTTTGCCACTAGTGCAAATGTCTCCGTATAGTCAATGTTGTAAGTCTGTGTAAATCCTTTTGCAACAAGTCTAATTTTATATCTTTCAACTGTCCCATCAGATTTATATTTCATTTTGAAGACCCATTTAGAACCCACTAGCTTCTTCCCTCTCGACAAATTTATCAACTCCCAAGTTCCATTCTTTTTGCATTTCCTCCATGACTGCCTCACTCTATTTAGGTATTTCTAGAGCTTCCTGAATGTTCTTTGGAATTCTCATCCTGTCAAGGTTTGAGACAAAAACACGATATCCTGTAGACAAGCTTTTATAAGACATGTATTTGGACCAGGGGTATTGAGTACATGACTTGGTTTGTTTTCCGATTGCAATAGGTAAATTGATATCATCAGGTACAGGATTATCAGAAGAAACCTCAATTACCAGATTAGGATTGGGCATGGACTCATGGTTATTCGGAGTCATCACCGGTTCCAACGCTCTTGGTGCCTTAGGTATGAGATTCTCCCTATTCTTTGTGTTCGGCTTTCTTGACAAGTAAATTTTACCAATCGCTAGCTTCATCGAGTTCATGAGCCAAGCCGTGACCATGGAGTTTTCGGATCTCCATGTTTACAAGGCGACAACATCAGTAGGGTCGGGTTTCCTCCTTTCTCCAGTAAGGTAACCTAGTTTCCCTTTTCCTTCAATCACCAACTTTATGGATTGAGCCCATTTTCGAAAATTTTTCCCGTTCAATTTCTCCACTGAGAATGGAAAGGTTGTATTGTCCAGCCCATTCAAACCCCCAGCAGACGTAACCTCGGAATCCTTGTTGGATTTTCCAGATGAGATTGCCCCTTTGCTGGTGTTGCTGGCCATTGTTAGCTAAGGTTAAGAAACCCTAGCTCTCATACCATGTAAGCGGAAGCTTTGAATTCTATTGAATTAATTTTTCATATGTACATCCCAATCTTATATAATATAATCACCTATTCTAAACAAGGAAACAATCCCCTTACCAAATAATATTAAATCCCCCACACTCACCCACTTTCCTAATTTGTTTACTATTTTCAATGATACTTGGGATTTTAACAGTATGCATTTTGGGACTGTATTTTTTAAAATAATTGATGAATAATATCAATTTATATATAGTAAAAGAAATCATAAGAATTTTAGAATAATGGAAAAAAAAAACATAATTCTTAAATATGATATCGGCCAATTTTAGCTAACAAACACAAACAACACATGTTAAAAAATAAGCATGAGCCATAACATTACAAAAAGAAGAGAAAATTGAAAATTGAAAATTGAAACAAACCAAAACCCAATTACAGCTACCTTCAGTTTTAGAGACAGTGGCAGAGAGTCTTGTGGGAGTCTGCTACAAACAACACTGGAGAGAGTGAGAGTTGAATACTTGAATTAGTTCAAGCAAAGATCTCAGACTAAGAAGACATGTCGAAGCAGATAGGTTGTAGGGGGTCTCGGAGAGAGACAAGAGGCTGTAGAGGGTCGCAGGAGAGAGACGAGAGGTTTGATTGGGTCGTCGGAGAGAGATGAGACATCAGAGGCAAATCAGAGGTTGGAAGAGATCGTCGACTCGTTGGAGAGAGAGGAGAAGCTAGAGGAATCTTCGAAGCCAAATGCAAGCTTTGAAAGAGATGAGAGCTCCAAAGGGGTCATCGAAGAGAGACAATATGTTAGAAGGAGTCGTCGAAGGCAAATGAGGTTGGAAAGCACGCATTCACGCTTTTTAATTCAAAAGTGCCATTTCTTTTTTTGAAAAAAATATGGAAAAATTCCATAATGGTGTCGTTTTTGCCTAAGGGCTATCTTCAACTCGTGTTGCACCCCTCTTTTAAAAAAATTTTAAATAATTAGAGGAGCCGCCCTCTTTAGTTAAAAAAAAAAAACTTCTCAAACTCATTTTTGACTGATTTTTAGTCGAATTTTCTCTATTTTTCTGACAAAAAATCTAAAAAAAAAATATTTTCGTAACTCCCCAACCTCCCACCCCCTATTTTAACTCTCCCACTACCCCCACTCTCCAAAAAATTCCTAAAAATCTTCCAAAAAAAAAAAAAAAAAAAAAAACAATTTAACTTCCCACTTCCCCCACTTTCTCTCCTCTTTTCACTTCCACTCTCCCATATCTCCTCTAGTCTATAAAAACCCATAGGGGACTACGGGATTTTTTTTTTAGGGGGAGGGGGGGAACTCTTTATCCCTCTCATTATCTCTCTCTTATTTCTCTCTCCCCCTTATCTTTCTCTCCCTCTCCTTATCTTCCCCTCACCAACTCTCTCTTCGTATTTCTCCCACTATCCTCGCACCCTCACTTGAATTCCTCCATCTTCTCCTTTAGGCTCTTTTGGCAAACCAACACATCCCGATAAGTGCGCTTTTCTCCATTCATGTGTACTTTCCATAGCATGAAGATTTATTTAACTTTTTTCTTACATGAACAAAAAAATGTCTTTTTTTTACTATATGTACATCTTGCATATAAGATATAATTGATTTTTTTTCTTTCTTAAAAAAATAATTTTTTTCATATCATCTTATATGTGGGAGTATGTTTTGGAAAGAAAAAACAATGTATCTCTTTGTACAAAATTTTGCAAAGCACCCATGCGTACGATTCACATTTTCTTTATAAAAAAAAAAAAAAAAACTTTTTCTAAAGGCTTCAAATGGATGTTCATGTGTGGACTTGCATGTTCTCCTTTTACATAAAATTCATGCATCGTTGTGACTCTTATACACGGTTTTACATTCTTTTTCAAATAGACTTTTTTTTTTTTTTTTTAAGAAAATGGACCATTTTATATTGATGAAATTTACAATCTTTTGAAAATCGATAATTTATCTTTCCATGTAAAATCAAGTCATATTCTCTCATTGTATGGGTATTATGAAATTGGGACAGTTGATTTCAACCGATTTATTTTGAGGAAGTAGAGGGACTCGTATGGGATTAACTTCCCCACAAGAGTGCCCACGAAATCCTCCCTTAAAAAAGGGGGGGGGGGGGGGGTGGAACTCGTTTTCCTGGTTTTGAAATTGGAAAATGAGCATCATTTTAAAAAAAAAAAAATTATTTTTGAAAAAGTAATGGGATCCCGTAAGATTAAATTTCTCGTATGGATCCCATGAAATCCTCTGAACTCATTCCCTCAAATTTGAAATTCGAAAATGGATGCCGTTTTTTAAAATTTGTCCTCGAGGAAGTAATGAGACTTGCCTAGAATTAATTCCCATGCATGGATCCCACAAAATCCCCTAAACTAGTTTCCTCAATTTTGAAATTTTAAAAATTGGTAGCTTTTTTAAAAAATTTTTGCCCTAAAAAAAGTAATGGATGTCTATAAATTCAATTAAATGTGAAGGAGTTGTAACATTTAATCAATTGTTAGATGTAGCAATTTGATGAACGTGTTTTAAGCAATTTTATCTTAGCTTTTTGTGTGTATGTGTAAGTGGTTTGTGCTATTGCATTTAATTAATTATACTACTAAATTTTGAATTGAATTATGAAAAGGATTATATTGTGTTTTGACTATCATCCTCATACCTCCCTTCGCCAATATATGAGAGAATTTGAGATTTTGATTAAGTCAAGGAAATTAAAGCAAATCTTAACTTTAATCTAGTCTATTTTTATAGTTGTAAATAATTTGTCTATTATAATTTATATGTTTATATTAGATTTGTTTATTATTATAACTCTATATATCTTTCGTTTGGTTCAAAGGAGTAGCTATTCTTTAAAATAAGATAATATATAGTTTAGAGTTTAAATGAACAGAATAGTTATTCCTTTTATATTTCTAATTATTTCATTTAACATATAATAAAATAATGAATAGACATTCTCATAGTTAAATTTGGAAATGGTTATTTCTTATTTATTTATTATGGATTCATAAAAAATTTCACATTATTATTCATTTTATAGTAAGAACGTAATTTTTGTATAACCAATTAAAACTAATATATTCCTGGTAATAGGCATTCCGCGAATCAAATATAACCTTAAGATGATCCATCGAATAAATTAACTACTTTGTGAATATAAATGCAAATTAATCAAGCTTAGATATTAGTCAATTATAATATTTTTATTCGATATGTTAATTTAACATAAAATATATTTTCTAATCATATGTTTAATTAATAATTTAAAATTAAAATAACACAATTTTTATATTGTACAAAAATAAATTTTATTATTTTGATTTTAATCTATTAAGTTTTTTGTTGTTTTCATTATTTTTATAAAATATATAATTGGAAAAGAGACATGTAAATATGAAATAGAGGATTTTTTTTACTATGTTTATTTTAATCACTTGAGTACGAGTTTTTAGTCATTTTCATTTTTTTTTTCATTTTGTATTTTCCATGTTTGATTCCATTAAAGAATTTTTTTTTAAAAAAAAATTCAAAACTATTATCAAAAACTCAAATGTCTAATTGATTTACTTATTTATTGAACCAATTCAGAGGTAACCTCTCTTCTGAGTTCGCTTGTCTCCTTATTATATTATGGGTATTCTACTGAGTAATTGAAAGTAGTGTTTGAGACATAAATTTGAAAAAATTTAGAAAAATTTCAATACAATTTTATACATCATCTTATATATCCAAATCTAATGCAAACTAAACAAATTATATGTCTATTACAAAAGTAATATATCTTCTAAGAAGATTGAGCATATAAAAATTAAATATACTAGTTTCGTACACATTCAACCTATCAAAATACTAAAAAAATTTCGATAAAGTCCTCTTAAAAAATTGAGCATATCCATCCACGCACCTGTGCAAAGAAAATATTCTTCAAATACAATTGATACCAGTATGTTCACAATGTTATATTCACAAGTTTCGTATACATTCAACCTATCAAAATACCATAATAATTTCGGCAGAGTCCTGTTTACAAATTGAGCATATTCATCCACGCACCTGTGCACAGAAAACATTCTTCAAATACAATTGATACCAGTATGTTCATAACGTTACATTCACAAGTTTCGTATACATTCAACCTATCAAAATACAATAATAATTTCGACAGAATCCTATTTACAAATTGAGCATATCCATCCACGCACCTGT
Organism: Malania oleifera; assembly: GCF_029873635.1. Taxonomy (NCBI): domain Eukaryota; kingdom Viridiplantae; phylum Streptophyta; class Magnoliopsida; order Santalales; family Ximeniaceae; genus Malania; species Malania oleifera. The sequence continues at coordinate 138,342,286 of NC_080417.1, forward strand.
GCAAAGAAAACATTCTTCAAATACAATTGATACCAGTATGTCCACAACGTTACATTCACAAGTTTCGTATACATTCAACCTATCAAAATACTATAATAATTTCAGTAGAGTCCTGTTTAAAAATTGAGCATATCCATCCACGCACCTGTGCAAAGAAAACATTCTTCAAATGAACAAATTAACATGCTTGGCACTTTACATATGAGTCCTCTATACTTTCAGAATTAAGAACAAATACATTATGTACAAATGAAGTAATGAACAAATACATGATGTACAAATGAAGTAATGAATAAATACATTATGTACAAATGAAGTAATGAACAAATACATTATGTACAAATGAAGTTCTGAACATATATATGATGTACAAATGAACATATACATGATATACAAATCAAAGAATGAACATATACATGCTGTAGAAGTGAAATAATACGACAATCATCGCCTACTCAGTGCCGTAGGGAGGTCGTCTCTGGTGTCGGGGTGGCTGCCGTCTGCGTCTGCTATCACCTGGCTGCTCGTCCGCGTTTGGCGTCCGGTCACGTCGATGTGCTACATGTCCGTCGTCTTCGCCCATAGGTACTAGATAATCTATCTCCACGTGAAGTAGACAGGGAGCTATGTCGAATGTAGTCTTTGGACGAGTCTGAGGTGGCAACGTGAGTGCGTCCACCTCCTCCGCAACAAGAGGGTCGTCTAGTAGGTACGACATCGATGGTGTCGCGGTAGAGTTAGTTTGATAATCCGTTGGTTTACTAGAGGGGCCCGCAATATCAGCGGTTGTCGATGGGGCATATGGTGCAGACGACCTGAATACGTAGTCTACATGTACAACAAGCGGCGAGAAGGTCGGACTCGACAGATGACTGTAGGTAGCTGCTCGACCACCTCGTACTGGAGCTGCTCGACCTCCTCGTGGTGTCGGGGCCTGGCATGGGGTAGGGATCTGTCGCCCGTCCTCGTAGACTATGTCCAAACCTGCTCCTGCTAAATCACTCACGGCGGGGTCTAATGATAGTACGTCGACTTGGTGTAATACATCAGCCTGCAGCATACGAAAAATAGTGGTTACGACATTGAGCTGTTAATGTAAACTGTAATAAATTAGGTATGCGTTCGAGTATTCGTACGAGGCTCATGTAAACCGCCGCAGTCCTATCTACGAAGCAACGTGTGATCGACTTGTACCACGTGTAATACGGATACTCCGAATCCATCAGGTCGTCCGCCTCCACTCCCTGTACAATGTAGTCCCGCCTATGTCCCCACATACTCACGTACATCGCGTGCTCGGCGGCCCAATCCATGTTCCCCCAACCACGACCATCAATCTCGTGTAGGTTGTCCCCATGTACATCGACCCCCGAAGTAGAGAAGCGGTCTGGGATGCCCTGTCGAAAACCAAACCGACGCATCACTCGGTTTGGGAGATGCCACTCGATAATATGAAAACATATGAGTGACACTCATGCAACCCAGAGGTCCAACCCAACTACATAATCAGTCTGTAGGTCGGCTAAAATGTCATCCGTGTATGGCGCCAATACAAAATGCGCATAAACATATGGTAAATGTAAGAGGTGGGTAGGGAAATCTGTAAAGTATGCAAAATATGGTCAATACACATGATCGAGACTACCTCATGCTCCCAGTGCATGTCCAGCTCGAATCTGTACCAGGGCAATGTATGTTGCGGTACATTAGGCGCCAACAATTGATCCCTCCACCTGTACAAAATAAAACATAAGTAAAAAAGGTGTAACGTCTAGTATGTACTACGACTCAGTATTCGTAGCACTCATACAAGGAATGAATTGTAAGTGCAGTTACTAACCTCCATGCGAGTGGAGCTGGGTCAATCGGGCGTTCGTCTTGGTCCCTATGAATAAGACGCCGGAGACTGCGGCGCGTAGGAGCTAATGACGTGAATCTCTCCCACACCCAAACCTGTAATAAGCGGAGTGCTCCTCTGATCTGGGAGTGGGAAACGTCAGCAGCGCGACACATATCCCGGTATCACCACGCTAATGTCGCAAAGTCCCAACTGTACTATCGTATCTCTACTCGATTCGTGAGGAGTGGAAGGAACATCAAGTGCGCGTAACTCCCCGAGAGGTCGCAGAATAGCATCCTACATATCAATCGCAGCATGTGGGCATGTGCGTGGCACGCTACTATGTGATCATCAAAAGCTGCCAGAAGCTGGCGAAACATCTTGCCCTCGAGAAACTGCATGCGAATACGGGCACCAACAAGCTCGGCATCTGGAGGCACCACTTCTAACAATATCTCGCACATGCGGCGGAGTGCTCCCCCCTGACCGGCGCCTCCCTCCTGTACTGGTCCAGCAGTACGACCAGTGACGGGCATCCCATCAAACGGCAGCCCAAACAACACTGCCACATCCTGTAGGGTGATAGTCGCTTCCTCGTGCGGCAAGTGGAACATGTGTGTCTCTGGCCTCCATCCCTCCACCAAGGCGGTCACGAGATGCCAATCCAATTGGATATGGCCAATTTGACATATCCCATAAAAGCTCATGTCTAGTATCCAATCAACAATGCGGGGGTCCGCACCTATCCTCTTGTGTACGCTCTGAGTGCCCCCCTGGCAATATAGCACGTCAGCGTTCGAATCGGTCCACGCCCGACTGGACCAGTGATGATTGCCTATAGTCAGTACATTGGGATCGAACGGCCCTGGCTCGATCCTACAAACAAAACAACATAGTTAAAGCGTCAACATAAAAATAATCAGACTTGAGTATCTGTCACAATTTTTTTCTAGAGTGGAACTGAACGAAAATCTCAGGTGTCGCGACATCCCGGGAGCGCGTGTGCCTTGGGCGGCGAAATAAAAATCAATTTTAATTTTCAGGGAAAAGGAAGGAATGTCGGAGTTGCCACTAACCTTTTAGTGTGGTTAGAACACATGATTACTAACCCGTTAGGGGTAGAATGGGTCTACGTTACCAGAGTTAGGCTCGGAAGTTCGGTTACGCGAGAGGAAGGTACAAGCACCCCCTACGCGCCGTTCTTATGAACGGTACCTAATTAATTTGAAATTATCCCTAAGTTAATCTAATAAGTCTTTAAATTACTCCTTTTTGTGAATTTATAAATATACATGGAAAATAAATAAATAAATAAATAAATATAATATATACATATATATTCCCTCAGAGCTTGAGGTACATGAAGCCCAAAGGCTAATACCCTAGCATTAAAATCATAGGGATAGAAAATCATGAAAATAATATAATATTATAAAATAATAAATACAATAATACATAATACAAAATATAAATATACCATAGAAACAAAAATACTAAGAATATCTACTATGGATATTAATAGGAAATGATAACAATGGTAACAATAATAGAGACATACTACTATAATAACCCTATACTAATAATATTACATTAATAATACAACCGGATAATATAATAGCATGTACATAATAATATCACAACACTACTATATAAATAATAATATTATAATAATTATATAACACGCATTAACAACGCATAATCACAATAACACTGCCCTGATGGTAATCTCATATTAACAATAATAACACATCAATAATATAATAGTAATGATACCATAATGATTCAGCACATAATAATAATAATATGAAAAGCGCAAGAAAATGATTGAATTTATGGAAACGAGTTATCTCTAAAATTAATGCGTATCTATTCAATATGACTACCAAAATTAACACACAACCTTAACTATACAAATATTAAATATAAAGTAAGTACAATAATGACCAAAAACCTTAAGTACATAATTTATATGGAAGCAATTTCAACCCTAAAAGTACACAAAGATACTATGAAGTGATCAAAACCCTAATAAATATGAACATGACATAATCCAAACTCTAAAAAAAATGCCTAAACCGTGATAATGTGAAATACTTAAAATCCTATTAAATATAAACATTAAATAATCAAGACCCTAACGATACTACTACATGATAATGAACCACAGTATATACAACACAAAATAATAAATCATAATATTATATAGATATGTACAATGACAAACCATAATAGATATGAATATGCATATATGATAACAAAACAATATGAAACAATGAGCCTTAATATGGAAACTAATAAAAATCTTAAAATATGCTTTAAATGATAACATAACATAATTACAACCCTAAATATTAATATGCCAAATATGAAATAAACATTAAATATGTCCAATAATAATAACACTACATATGAACATTAAGTATGACGTACAATAACAAAAACCCTAAGTATGTAAATATCAAACAACAATGCCCTTAATTAAATAAATACAAAGATGAAGACTACCCTAAATGCACAAACATTTAAACATTCAATAATAACAAAAATAACCCTAAATATGAAAATCGAACAATTAAGATAGCCATAACAATAATAAAAACTCACCATATGAATATAATAACAAAATCCTTAATCATGAATTCTTGTATATACAACAACAATGACTGTTTTAAATATGCACACATATATGTTTACATGCAACACCAATAAATACAAAAACTCAAAGTAATTAAACTTGAACACACATTAATAATGAAAACTCTACAAAAAGATATGAGCCTAAATATTAACAAATATTATATAAAGATATTCCCAAACAAGATTATATGTCAAAAAAAATTTAAACTTTAAATATTGAGACAAGTTAATAAGACTTCTACAAATAGTAACAAAATAAAGTTAAAACATTAAAAATAAAATACAATAAAAATAAGAAAGGTCCTGCACACACATGAACAACAATCGTTAAATACTATAAAAAAAAAAATAATAATATTCAGTATTTTAAAATGTATGACAAACACAATAAAAGTCCAAACTTGAATGAACCTATTTACATATATATACATACATGTATGCCTGCAAGAATAAACAACCAATTCAATATCTCAGAATATATTAAAATAAACAAAAATGTATAATAAAAAAAACAATAAAAAAAATGAAAAAATACGTGCTTGTGTGTGTTGGGTCAGTACAGTGTGTGTGCGTGTGTATTTACTGGGTGTGTGAGTGTGTACAGGAAAGCTTACAGAGGGGCTGTGTTCGGGAAGGCAGCAGTAGTGCTATGTGTGGCGGGATTGCGCCGGCAACGAGTAAGGAGCAACGAGAGCAGAGGAGTCTTCGGGTTGCTGTTTGAAGGTTGGAGAAGCCTCGGGTTGCTGCGGGTAGGAGCTGGTGCTCGTGGTGGTCTGCTGCAGGCTGAGCCGGGGGGCCGTGAGGACTGGTGCGTGGAGACTGCTGTGGGCTGTCTGGGGGCTGCTGGTAGGAGCTGGTGCTCGTGGTGGTTTGCTGCAGGCTGAGCAGGGGGGCCGTGAGGAAGGCTGGGATGGATGGAGGCTATGGTTGTGAGAGGGAGACACAGCTAGAAGATGGGAAACAGAGAGGTTCAAGAAGAAGAAGAAGAAGGAGAAAAAGATCCTTTTCTTTTTTTAGCTGTGCGCTGCCCCCTCCCCTTTGTCTCCGCTGCCTTCTGCCCTTATATAAAAAAATTTGAAAACCCTAAAACAAAACTTCCTTTTTTTTTTATTTTACTTTTATTTTTCTTTTTTTTATGTTTTTATTCTTATGGTAATAATAAAAATGGTAATAATAATAATAATAATTATCATAATAATATTAGTATCAATAAGGTAATAATAATAATAATACTACTACTAATAGTAAATAATAATAAATAATTATAGTAAAAATAAAAATTAAGATACTATTGGTAAAATAATAATAATAATAATAAAGTAATAATACTAATATTAAAAGTAATAAATAATAATAATGATAACATTACTAAAAATAATAAAAATAATAATATCCAAAATAAGATACTAATGCTAATAATAATAATAATAATAATAATAATATATCAAAAACAATAAATGAAAAATAAAAAATAATTATTGTAAAGTAAAAATAAAATAAAGATAATAAAAGTACTAGTAATAATAATAAAAATGAAAAATAATAAAATAATGATAATAAAAATACTAGCAAAATAATAGTAAAGTACTAATAATATAGGAAAATAATAATAATAATAATAATAATAATAATAATAATAATAATAATAATATCCAAAATAGTAGTAAAGTAATACTAATAATACTACTAGTAATAATAATAAAAAATAATACAAATAATTATAAGAAAATAATAATAATAAAAATAAGGTAATAATAATAATAATATAATGAGAAGGGACCCCTTTGTTCTATTCGGCTAGGGCCAAAATAGGGTGTCTACATTAGGTTTCATCCTAGATCTGTACAACTAAAAATATCCCACCTAGCTTTTTCTTTCAAGATGCACTATTCCCCTTTGATGAAGAGAGTGACTGAATTGCTCCAAGGCAATCGATAGCATGGAAGGAGATGTGTTCACCGAAAAAGGAAGGCAACCTGGGGATCTTAGATTTCGAATCTAGGAATAAGGCTCTCCTTACCCGAGCCCAATATCCGAAATCTTGGCTTGAATGGATACAGCTGACTTATTTTAAAGACTCACCGTTTCGGAATGCATAGGCTAAGCATGATGCTTCCCAACTATGGAAAAAAAAAAAGTTGATCTTAAAAATCACCTTTGTAGACATCCTATTTTTGCCATAACCAAATAGAACAAGGGGTTCCCTCTTATTTTATTATTATTATTATTATTATTATTTTCCTATATTATTAGTACTTTATTATTATTTTACTAGTACTTTTACTATCTTTATTTTCTTTTTACTTTACTATAATTATTTTTATTTTTCATTTTATTTTATTGTTTGTGATATATTATTATTATTATTATTATTATTATTATTATTATTATTATTCAAAATTGATGCTTTATTATTATTATTATTATTATTATTGTTATTTGTTTATTATTATTATTATTATTATTATTATTTATTTTCCTATATTATTATAAGTAATTTATTATTATCACTATTATTTATTTATTATTATCATTATTATTATTATTATTATTTTATCTTTATTGTTTTTATTTTTACTATAATTATTTATTACTATTTACTATTTAGTAGTATTATTATTATTATTATTACCTTATTGATATTTATATTATTATGATTATTATTATTAATATTATTTCCTTTTTCATTATTACCATAAGAATAAAAGCATAAAAAAAAGAGAAAAATAAAAAAAAATCAAGAAAGGAAATTTTGTTAGGGTTTAAAAAAAAAAAAAAAAAAATTCTTTTATAAGGGGGGGGGGGGGGTGGGCTGCACAATACAGAAAGAAGAAGACACACGAGCGCAACCAAAAAAAAAAAAATTTTGCTTCTTCTTCTTGGTCTTCTTCTTCTTGTCTCGCAGGCTACTTCTTCTTGGTCTTCTTCTTCTTCCCTCATCCACCACCATTCATCTCACCTCTCTTCCATCTATCTTAGTATGCACGATTCCCAGCCACCATAGCTGCCCTCTCCGGCAGAGCCTCACGGCTCTCTGCAAGACTCCACGTCCATATCCCTCCCAGCACCAATCACCTGGCCTCCCCTCTTCACGCCGCCAGCAGCAGCGACCACCAGCACCAGTCCCAGCCGCGGCTGTCTCCGACCTCTCCACAGCAACCGAGAACCATCTCCACACCAAAACTCCACGGCCAGCACAGCCGCAGCCCCTCTGCAACTCCACCGCAGAAGCCATCTCCGGTGGGCAGAAGCAGAGACCCGCAGACAGCCCCCATTCCTCCAGATGTCTCCCAGCACCTGGCCAACCATCGAGTACCACAACAGCCCCACAGTCTCCGGCAGACCTTGCAGCCCCTCAGGTCCCGGCAACCCCTACTGTGAGCCCTCTGCATGCCGGCCACAACACGCACACACACCGCACACAACACACAAACAGCACATGCATCACACACACAACACACATAGCACACCCACCTTGCTCTTTGCAATACATATATATATATATATATATATATATACACATATTTTTTGTATTTATTATTATTACGTTTATATCATATATAGTATTATCATGTTTAGTTTATGTATTATGGTGGTTTAGTATCTTAGTTTTCATTATATATATTATTATTATTATCATCTTTATTAGTATTGTGGTTATCCTTTTTTTTTTTATTATGTTTAGTTTATTGTGTGATGCTCATATTTGTTATTATGTGTTGGTATTATGTTTATATTTATCATTACGTTCATACTTACTATTGTGTTTTTCTTCATTATTATAGTATTAATTGTGTTTATATTTATTATTATGTTTACATTTACTATTAGGCTTATGTTTATTATTATGTTTATGTTCATTATCATGTGTAGTTTATTGTTATGATTCTTTTTATTATTATATATTATGGTAGTTTATTGTTATGATTCTTTTTATTATTATATATTATGGTAGTGTAGAGTTACGTATTGTGTTATTATGTTAGTTTAGTATTTTAGTTTATTATTGTATTATTATCTTTATTTTAGTGTATTATGTTTGTATTTACTATCATTTTTAGTTTATTATTAGGGTATCATTATTATGTAGGAAGGTAGTTTACTATTATGGTATTTTATTCATTACTATGGTAGATTATTATTATATAATTATTATGATTGTTTATGGTAGTTTCTTATTACGGTAGTGTATATGTATATATATGATATTATGGTATTTCAGCATTATTATTATGTTTATACTCAGTACTATATATTATATTATTTTTAGTATTTTAGTACATTATGGTATTTTTATTATGGTATGTTTAGTATTATACATTATTATATTAGTTCATTTTTATAGTAGTTTATTATGTAGTTTATTGTTATGATATTTTATTATGTATTATTTATTATTATTATTATATTGTTATGAAGTTTTACTACATGTATTAGTATGATGTTATTATGATATTATATACTACAATTATAGTATTGCATTGTATTATTAATATAATATTATTAGTACAAGGTTGTTATTATATTGTTTTCAGTGTTGTTACTATTATTTCTGTTTTATTATTACTAATATTAAATATGTTTAGTATTTTTGTTTCTTTGGTATATTTATATTTTGTGTTGCATACTAGGGTATTTATTTTTATTATTATTTATTTTCATGTGTGTATATCCCTATGATTTTATTGCGGGGGTATGAGCCTTCGGGCATCACGTACCCTAAACTCTGAGGGAATATATATGTATATATTTATTTAGTTATTTATTTATTTATTTTTCATATGTATTTATAAATTCATAAAAAGGAGTAATTTAAAGATTTATTAGATTAACTTAGGGATAATTTCAAATTAATTAAGTACCGTTCGTAAGAACGGGCGCGTAGGGGGTGCTTGTACCTTCCCCTCGCGTAACCGAACTCCCGAGCCTAACTCTGGTAACATAGACCCATTCTACCCTTAACGGGTTAGTAATCACGTGTTCTAACCACACTAAAAGGTTAGTGGCGACTCCAACATTCCATGATTTTTCCATGAAAATATAAATTAATTTTTATTTCGCCGCCCGGGGCACCCTCGCTCCCGGGACGTCGCGACAACCTTGTTTAGAAGGAGGAAGTAGTATGACAGCTGAAAACTTGTTGAAATTATGGGGCTACGAATAGGCAAATTTCTTCATTCATTACATATGGAATGTGTGTGAAACAAAGAGATAGAAGTAGTATGGCACAAAGATGTTTGGAAATGTGGTAGTATCCCTTAGCATGCTTTTATCTTATGGTTGACATGTGGCAGCACCCATAATCATTCTTTCGCCCCTCTTATGGAAATTAAATGTGTAGGACACGTCATTTAACCTATAAGTCATAGGTCAGTGCGAAGGTCCAGCTGCATCCCCAGGTTGTGTCCTTCTCGGACATCTCGTGCGGTTATGTCCTTCTTGACGACATATACTACACGTGATATTTTTCCTACCTTCCTGGGCGTCCATCTCGTTGTGTATACGTGAGCTCCTATGTCGACCTTTATATCGAGCATATGCAGGATTTGCCTGCAAATTCGGCAATGAGGAAGCTGGCCAATATGCCTTTTGCATAATCAGATGAAAATCTGCAGTATATATCGCATAGTGCTCGGCAGTGCTCCAATATGACTCAACATACTGGCTTGCATTTAGTCATGTCTCGGCAGAGACGACGAGAAGGTGGGAGCAGGGAAAGTGTAAAGATTACCACTTCCCGCAGGAGCATTCACGCCTCTGGATGCTCAAAACTTGGACATTGTTTCCTTTATGGGGTCCCAATTGCGCGGTTGTGATGCTAAAAGTACCCATAGACCAATTGAACGTTGTGACTCGATGTCCAGTTACCTTCAGCTTCCTTCTTTCCATTGCTAGCAATATATGCGGAGTCAACGTATTTCCTCCAGATATTGCGTTATGAGCAGCCTCCCGTCGGCTATTGAAATAATGTGCAATGCAATAAAATGTTAGTTGCACAAGGGCCGTTATGGAAAGGCTATGAGCACCTTTTAGGATGGTGTTGAAACATTCAACTAGGTTAGTGGTCATGTTCCCATACCTCTTTCCACCGTCGTGGCACTGAGTCCACATATGAGAAGGGATCTGATTGAAGAACGACTTGGCTGGCTCTCCACCCTCATCGAATATCCTCTCCATCCATATGTCAAATTTTCTCACTTGACGCTCCTTTCCCGCTCGTTCAGCCATTCGTTTCAGATTGACACTCTGCACTGTCATATTAAAGTTGCTCACCATATGTCGAAGGCAGAATTGGTGGTTTGCACGTGGTGATTGCCAATCAGGATTGTGCTGCACTGCGGCGATAATCCCTGGATGCCGATTTGATATGAGGCAAATGTCGCCTCTGTCGGTAATGGAACGTAGACAACACATAAACCAATTCCATGTGTTGAGACTTTCCTCTTACACAATAGAGAATACAAGGGGAAATGTTTGCCTATTTGCATTTGGGCACGTCGCAATAAGGAGTTTGTTTTTGTACTTACTGTACAAGTGTGCTTTTGTACTTACTGTACAAGTGTGTCCCATCCACACATATAACGGGAGGGCAGTGACGAAAACCCTGAATAGATGCTACGAATGACCAAAATACAGATACGAAGGTTGCGCTGTTCTCGCTACCTAGAACAGGAGTCCACCTCCACCTAACTATAGTCCCAGGATTGTACGCGCACATCGCTTCCATCCACTTCGGTAACGTTTCATAAGATTTCTCCCAATCGCCGAATACTTGGGCAATTGCCTTCTATTTGCCCAACCAAACCTTCTTATAAGAGATTGAATAGCCGAATCGACGATCTATGAACTCTTTCAATGTAGCGATCGACGTCGATGCATCTCCCCTTATCATATTCACTATCTCCCCAGCAATGAGGGACGACGTGGTTTGGTTATGGTCCTGTGACAAAAGTTCATTTAGACACGTGTGCGGACCAGCATATTGGGTGATTTTGAATAAACGGTGTGTCATCCAATACATGGCACCCAATCGTGGTCCTTACACTTAACAACCCATAAATCTGGGGTAGATCGCACGACGTGGAAGTTATGGTGGGTGCGAGCGTGATATATTCGCATTGCGGCGATCAGCTGATCCTTCGATCCAAAGAGCATTCCCTTACTCAACTAAGAGGATTCATCCCAAGGAGTCACGCGTATAGGAAGCTCATCCACCGCAGTTAAATCTGCAACATCTAGGTTAATATGACCGTACATCAGAAGCTGGCCAATGAATTGGGCGTCAAACGTTGCGTCATCCGTGTCACGGTGGGGTAAGTTCACATCATCGGGGACATCATTTAACCCTTCAGCCATTTCCTAATCGTGCATGTCTTCATCTTTAAGATGAACATCATTCGTAATGTTCATGCCCTCGTCTAATGCGTCGTTCGCAATGGCGAACAACGATGCTGGTCCCGCACTCGGGACGTCTTTGCAACCTCCCTGCGGAAAGATGTCGGGAACATGTGTTTCGTACGTTGATGACTCGAATGACGATCCCAAATATTCGTTAAAATCGACAGTAGACATACCACGAACCTCCACACTAACATCGAGATGATATGTTTGTTTGATGTCTTGACTGGATTCATCCAAATGCTCCACAACTGCCTAACCATGATTACAACCATTTGAGGAATGGTCTCGACATACCATTGCACCGTTACATATGTCTCACTGACGCAGTGTGCGCCCAACACAATGCGTAGCCCATAATCATCAGATATGGGAACAGCCTCGTAGAAGGCTATATTATTTAACCCTCGCAAAGGGTATCTTGCGGTCAACCACAATGCATATTGATCTAGATCAATATGCAAATATTTATATATCTTCGTATATAATTTATTTAATTTACACCTATGGCCAATTCGAGTAGGTCGAACTGGCGGACTACTATACCTAACACCATCTAATCCGGTTATGATGTCCCCCGTATATATAATAATACTGTCACTGGAGCACTGCATGAGCTTCCTGCCATTTAGATCAGTGATCGGGAAATAAAAAAAACCTACACAAAACAAAATTGTATGTATAAGTGATATGTATTACTTATAGCTTAATGAAATAAATACTTTAGGTTTATTTCACCTTTCAAACTGATTATAACAATACTCAAATGATTAATCACCTATTCACTTTTATCGATATTATTAAAATATCCAAACCAATTTAACAATAAATGACAAGGAACATATAAACATAACAAGTCATTCACATGTTTTTGCGTGTTTGTATTCTCTTAGTTTGACACATGCTTTCGTTTGTATGCCATTTCTAAAATAAGTTCACCACTTTGTTGATTAAGTTTTCCTGCTTCATAAGACTCTAATATGAGCTTTGTTAAGAAGAGTAACACCTAAAATAAGATCAATTTTATGTAGATGTCTTTTAAAGGAGACAATCTAGTAAATCTTTCGGCTTAACATCTTGAAATTGTGTTAAGAGATCTTCCAACCTATTATGAACTATTAATGTCGCGACGTCCTGGGAGCGCGTGTGCCTCGGGTGGCGAAATTAAATCTAAGTTTTAAATTTTCAAGGAAAAATATGGAATGTTGGAGTCGCCACTAACCTTTAGTGCGGTTAGAACACATGATTACTACCCCGTTAGGGGTAGAATGGGTCTACATTACCAGAGTTGGGGTCGGGAGTTCGGTTACGCGAGGGGAATGTATGAGCACCCCCTACGCGCCCGTTCTTACGAACGGTAGCTAATTAATTTGAAATTATCCCTAAGTTAATCTACTAAGTCTTTAAATTACTCATTTTATGAATTTATAAATACACATGAAAAATAAATAAATAACTAAATAAATATAATATAATATATACATATATATTCCCTCAGAGCTTAAACTACATGAAGTCCGAAGGCTCATACCCCCGCATTCAAATCATAGGGATAAAAATCGAAAATAATTTACAAAAATACACTCCCTAGATTTTGAAAATCGTGTAGATTTTTTAGTAGGAAAGTACTAATATGGGAGGTTTTAACATATATTAATAAGATAATAAGTGAAGATATTACACTATCCCTAATAATATTAATAATAACACATATCTACTAAAATATTACGAGTACTAAAATAAGTAATATAATCCCACATATCATGTGCATTAAGATCATAAATACATATTATTACTTAAGATATTATATCACTGAATTATTACCCAAAAATACTCAAATTACTAAATATAATTACCTAGAGTCCTAAGTTACTAAATATATTGCATTATTACTAAATATGTAATTGCCTAAAACCCTACTTTACTAAATAGGTATCATTACTCAAAGTATTACTTTTATTATTAAATATGTAAAAACCCTAAGTTACTATATGTAGATATTATTTATTAAAATAACTATTATAGCATTAAAATTCCACAACAATATTATAAATATAAAAAAAAAAAAAAAATTTCAATCGTATACAAAAAATAAACAAATAATAAATAATAATGAACATACATGTGTACGCAATAACAATATAAAATAATAAACCATAATAAATAAATATATATATATTAACACTAATAAATATATAAATATATGTGTGTATTGTGTGTGTGAGAACAGTGTTCATGGGTTCCGTGTGCGTGTGTGTGTCCTGTGTATTTGCAAAGGGACTTACAGGGGGGTTGTATTCGGGAAGGTAGCAGCACTGTTGCGTGGTTGGTCTGCTGGAGACGGCAGATCTAGAGGACGGCTGGCCGTGAACAGTGCTCGGGGTTGTAGAGCCGGGAGCGACAGCGGCAGCTGCTGCTGCGGCGTGTGATTGAAGGAGCTATGGTCGTGGGGGTGCCGACCTGAGTTGGCGTTGGTGCAGAGGGTCGCCGGATTGTGACGAGTGGTGGCTGGGTGCTTCTATCGCCGGAGCTGCGAAGAGGGTGGTGGTAGTTGTTGCAGGTGGCCTTCGAGCCTGGTGTGGCCAGAGGAGCAGCAGGGGTTGTCGGAGTTCGGCTGGCAACAGGATGGCGGTGGCGTGGATTGATGGAGTTGTGGTGCAAAAGGATGAGGAAGTTCCAGGGGTGGAGGCTGTGGAGGAGGGAAGAAGAACAAGAAGAAGAAGAAGCAGCCGCTGTGCGCTGCGTGTGCCCCCCCCCCCCCTGTGCGTGTGTTCAAGCCTTTTTAAAGGCTTAGGATCCCAAAACCCTAATAGTATAAATAATAATAATAATAATAATAATAATAATAATAATAATAATAATTATAGAAAAATAATAGTAAAAATAATAAAATAATATAGGAAACAACAACAACAACAACAACAACAACAACAACAACAACAACAACAATAATAATAATAATAATAATAATAATAATAATAATAAATAATATAAATAGAAATAAAAATAAAAATAAAAGTAATAATAATAATAGTAATCAATAATAATGAAAACTAATAATAATAATCATAATAATAATAATAATAATAATAAAAATACTAAAAATAATAATTATAACAAAATAATAATAATAATAATAATAATAGTAATAATAAAAATAAATAATAATAATAATAATAATAATAATAATAATAATAATAATAGTAATAGCAAAATAATAATAATAATAATAATAATGATAATGAATAATAAGAAAAATAATCATAATAAGGTAATATTAAAGATAATAAAAATACCAATAATAATAATAATAATAATAATAATTTTTAAAAATAATAATAATGAAAATAAAAATAATAATAGTAATATAATAATAATAATATTGAGCCTGGGTAAAAATGGGGTGTCTACAGTTGCCCCTCTTTGTAGGCTTCGTGGCTTCAAAGTAAAAGTAGGAACTCTCCTACGTTATTTGCAGCAACAAGCCTGCAAAGATAAAAGACGCTGATTTTGGACCGGACCCAATGTAACAAAAGAGACCAAAATGATTTGTGAAAACCGATTTGCATGTATGCTTGAGAGCACATGAGAATGACTTGCGTCGAGTGTAGGAACCCGAGCTATAGTTCACGGATGGGGACTTGCACCGGGTGTAGGAACCCGAACTATAGTTCACGGAGGGTGACTCGCACCAGGTGTAGGAACTCGAGCTTTATTTCACTAAAGGTGACTTACACCGGGTGTAGAAACTCGAGCTATAGTTCATAAAGGGTGACTTGCACCGGGTGTAGGAACCCGAGCTATAGTGCACGGAGGATGACTCACACCGGGTGTAGGAACCCGAACTATAGTGCATGAAGGGTGACTCGCATCGGGTGTAGGAACCCGAGCTATAGTTCACGGAGGGTGACTCGCATCGGGTGTAGGAACCCGAGCTATATTTCACTGAGGGTGACTCGCACCGGTGTAGAAACTCGAGCTATAGTTCATAAAAGGTGACTTGCATCGGGTGTAGGAACCCGAGCTATAGTGCACGGAGGGGGACTCGCACCGGGTGTAGGAACCCAAGCTATAGTGCATGAAAGGTGACTCGCACCGGGTGTGGGAACCCGAGCTATAGTTCACGGAGGGTGACTCGCACCAGGTGTAGGAACCCGTGCTATAGTTCACGGAGGGTGACTCGCATCGGGTGTAGGAACCCGAGCTATAGTTTGCGGAGGGTGACTCGCACCGTGTGTAGGAACCCGAGCTATATTTCACTGAGGGTGACTCGCACCGGGTGTAGAAACTCGAGCTATAGTTCATAAAGGGTGACTTGCACCGGGTGTAGGAACCCGAGCTATAGTGCACGGAGGATGACTCGCACCGGGTGTAAGAACCCAAGCTATAGTGCATGAAGGGTGACTCGCACCGGGTGTAGGAACCCGAGCTATAGTTCACGGAGGGTGACTCGCACCGGGTGTAGGAACCCGTGCTATAGTTCACGGAGGGTGACTCGCATTGGGTGTAGGAGCCCGAGCTATAGTTCGCGGAGGGTGGCTCGTACCAGGTGTAGGAACCCGAGCTATAGTTCACTGAGGGTGACTCGCACCAGGTGTAGAATCTCGAGCTATAGTTCATAAAGAGTGACTTGCACCGGGTGTAGGAACCCGAGCTATAGTGCACGAAGGGTGACTCGCACCGGGTGTAGGAACCCAAGCTATAGTGCATGAAGCGTGATTCGCATTGGGTGTAGGAACCCGAGCGCCGAAATATGAAGATGATGTGCATCAAGTGTAGGATCTTGAGGACTTCTCAGATGTAGGATTCTAAGAGTATAATGATTGCTCAAGTGTAGGATCTCGAGGCCTTCTTAGATGTAGGACTCTAAGAGTCTGTTGATTGCTCGAGTGTAAGATCTCGAGGACTTCTCAGATGTAGGATTCTAAGAGTCTAATTGCTCGAGTGTAGGGTCTCGAGGATTTATCAGATGTAGGATTCTGAGAGTTTTCTGATTGCTCAAGTGTAGGATCTCGAGGACTTCTCAGATGTAGGATTTTGAGAGTTTGTTGATTGCTCGAGTGTAGGATCTCGAGGACTTCTCAGATGTAGGATTCTGAGAGTTTTCTGATTGCTCGAGTGTAGGATCTCGAGGATTTCTCAGATGTAGGATTCTGAGAGTTTGCTAATTGCTCGAGTGTAGGATCTCGAGGACTTCCCAGATATAGGATTTTGAGAGTTTGCTAACTGCTCGAGTGGAGGATCTCGAGGACTTCTTAGATGTAGGATTCTAAGAGTCTAATAACTATTCGATGGGAATTTTGGCCCAATGGTTAATGATGACTCGGGTGTAGAATCTCGGTTAGCAAAGATTTTAAGAAGGACTTGTGCTCGGTGTAGGAACCCAAGCTATAGTTCATGGAGGGTGACTCGCACTAGGTGTAGGAACCCGTGCTATAGTTCACGGAGGGTGACTCGCACCGGGTGTAGGAACCCGAGCTATAGTGCACGGAGGGTGACTCGCACTGGGTGTAGGAACCCGTGCTATAGTTTATGGAAAGCGACTCGCACCGGGTGTAGGAACCTAAGCTATAGTGTATGCAGTAATAACTCAAACATTAGTGAGACAAAGGTTGTTTGGATAATGATCAAAAGAGATGTATGACAGGAGGAGTATGACTAGAATGCAGTAGTGTATGTATGCTGTCTACTGTGGTGCCAGAACATGGGGATATGTTGCTACATGTTTCTATGCAATGCATGAAATGTATGGTAATGAGTGAAGGAAATGCCTGAATCTTTTCCCCCAGTACGTCTGTGATCAATAATTTCATCTTTCATCTTGGCCATGTTTTTTATACTTGCCACATTTGAATAGATCTGTAACTGATCTTGGTTCAATTTTCTTAATTTATCCAATCATGGAGACGATTGACTTGGCTAAAAGGAGACTCAATATAAAAATCTGCCCCAATTGAATGGATCTACAACCGATATTAACCCTGTTTGCTTATTGCAATTGGATAGGGAGACATCTGACAGGACTTGACACGACAATTGCCTCATTGAAAATGCATCGGTAAAAGCTCTCAATTTCATATGAAGGCCACAACCTCCCCGGATTCTGCCTCATTCATCGATTGTACACCACATTTCCAATTTTCATGAAAGCTCCTGAACATGGGATCTACCTAAGTCATATTTGCTGATCATGCCTGAAACAGGAAGCATACTAGTGAACTCTTTTGATTACCCTATTCTCGAGACTATGAAAAAGGTTTTTTTTTTTCGCGAGAAATATCCAACCATGCAATTGTGACATCCCTTTGCTACATCAAAAGATCATATGTGCAAGATGACTAGTTTACCAAGCTTAAATGTCAGTTCAAAGGGAAAACTTTATACCAGTATTCAACAATCAAAGCACATGAGTGTTAAGTTGTCAAGCTTGATCCTTATTTAACTGATCTTTCCCTTTTCGTTGATAAACCCAATTTGAAGGAAACATTTCTCCCTCCTTTTGCTTTATTCTGTTGTGAACTCCTGTAATTCTCAAGTTTAACTAATGCCTCAGGTTCAGCCTATGTTTTGATCTCAAGATGGTCTTTAAGACTCGGGACGAAACATAGGCTTGGGAATATAGGTTTTATGAAGAAGAGGGAAACTGTGGCTCTAAAATCCCAATCCATAATGACATTTTCTGCCCCAGTTTGAGTTGAGGCACTTTGTTTGGCTTTGACCGAACTTGTCTTTTGAACAAGCTGCCTACGTACCTTTTCAGGATCAGGTCATTACGTAGTTCAGACTCGTCATTGAGTCTGACAAATCATTTGAGACAACAATATATACCAATCTGGTCAGGACTTTCATTTGGACTGTAATATAGGCTAGGGGCATGGGTTAAAGAAAGAAAGAGTTAAATAAGACTCAAAATCATCATTTTCATCAAGGGTAATTTGGTCAAGGATCACATGCGTAGTATGTCCCTTATTTTCTTTCTCTTTTCTTCTTTCTCTTTCCATTTTAATTTATTGCTCCCTTTTGTTTTTCTCTTTCATGAAGGGATTCTGTCATTTTTGTTTGGACTTCATTTGGGACTAATCCCTTAAAATTGCCCTAGTATGGGGTGTGATCCTTTGACGGGTTAATCAAAAATTGAATTTTCTAGGCTCAAGAAGGGCTTGTAAGGGATCTCTTTTTGTTTCTTTTGGGTAGCAGAAAGATGGCCTGCCATCATTTTGGGTAGCCAATTGTTGTCTCATATGACTTGCCAGACCCTAAAGGACCTATACCCAGGTTAAATTTTGTGAACTGACTTTTGAAAAAAAAATACTGGTTTATCATTTAGGCTCAACTTGGTTACCAAATGGTAAATCATTGTTTGGTTCTTTTACAGGAAAGCAGATCGGCCAATGATGGTCATCTATCATTTGATCAAAACATGAGTAATGAACAGTCATTAGATTTATGAAGCAAACCATCATCTTATTGAATATCCTTGAGAGTTTACAGGGTTTCTAAGAAAAATATTTCTTTACCGCATCTGAGTTCATGGGGTGCACCAGATCGGTTCCATCCATGTTTGATAACAATAGGGCACCTCCTGAAAATGCTTTCTTTACCACATATGGCCCTTCATAATTTGGGGTCCACTTATCTCGGGGGTCATTATGAATTGGTAAAATCTTTTTTAAGACTAGATCTCCTTCTTGAAACCGTCGAATATGCACTTTCTTGTTAAAAGCTCTCATCATTCTCCTTTGGTAAAACTGCCTATAAACTATAGCTGTCAATCTTTTTTCTTCAATTAGGTTCAACTGGTCATATCTAGACTGCACCCATTCTGCTTTAGTTAACTCTGCTTCTTTTAAGACTCGTAATGATGGAATCTCGACTTCTATTGGAATTAAGGCCTCCATTCCGTACACCAAAGAAAAAGGGGTAGCTCTTGTGGATGTTCAGACAGTGGTCCTGTAGGCCAATAAAGCGAAAGGTAACTTCTCATGCCAGTCTCTGTAGGTTTCTGTCATTTTTTCCAAGATGCTCTTGATATTTTTGTTGGCCGCTTCCACTGCTCCATTCATTTGAGGTCGATAAGGGGCTGAATTATGATGTTTGACCTTGAACTAACTGCACAATTTTGTCATGACCTCGTTGTTCAAGTTTTTGGCATTGTCTGATATTATCCTTTCTGGGATCCCATACCTGCAAATTAATTCTCTCCTGATAAAACGATTGATTACACTTTGAGTGACATTAGAGCATGATGCCGCTTCTACCCATTTTGTGAAGTAGTCAATGGCCACGAAAATGAATCGATGCCCATTACTGGCCTTCGGGGTTATCGGTCCGATCACATCCATGCCCCAAGCTGAGAAAGGCCAAGGTGTAGATAAAACCTGGAGTTGAGTGGGTGGGATTTGTATGTGATCTCCATAGATTTGACACTTATGGCATTTTCGAACATATTCTATACAATCCCATTCCATGGTTATCCAATAGTATCCACTCCTTAGGATTTTTCGGGCCAACCAGTGACCTCCTGTATGGGTCCCACAAACGCCATCATGTACTTCCTGTATGATTTGTCTTGCCTCTTGCAATTCCACGCACCGTAGGAGGATCATATCATGGTTCTTTTTATACAATATCTCCCCATCTAAGAAGAATCCCATAGCTAGCCTCCTAATTGTCTTCTGGTCGTTATTAGAGGCTCCTATGGGGTACTCCTTCCATTGAATGTATGTTTTGATATCATGAAACCATGGCTTTCCATCAGCTTCTTCCGTCATTATACAATATGCTGGCTCCCTATGCATCCTTATTCAAATGGGTTCAATCTCTATTCCGGACTCAACCTTAAATAAAGCTGCCAATGTTGCTAGCGCATCAGGGATTAAATTACTCTCTCTCAGTAAATGCGAAAAACTGATAGTATCGAATTCTTGCATCATTTCCTGAATGTACTCCTGATAGGGTATTAACTTGGAATCCCGGGTTTCCCTCTTTCCAGTCAACTGATAAATTACCAAATCGGAATCTCCTTTTACGATCAATTTTTTAATGCCTCGGTCAATAGCTGCTTGTAAGCCCAATACGCACGCTTCATACTCAGCTATATTATTGGTACACGGAAAGGTGAGTTTGGCTGTGACTGGGTAATATTTACCCTCTGGTGATATGAGTACAGCCCCTATTCCATGCCCCCATACGTTGGTTGCCCCGTTAAATAGCATCATCCACCCAACATTATCTTCCTCTTCTTGATCAATTAAATCAATATCTTGATCCGGGAAGTCAAACTCCATGGGTTGGTAATCATTAACAGCCCTATCAGCCAAATATTCTACTATAACGCTCCCTTTGATGGCTTTTCTCGTTACATGTGTAATATCGTATTCAGTCAACAGCATTTGCCAACGAGCCATCCGTCCCGTTACTGCGTGTGGCCCCCCCCCCTTGTGCGTGTGTTCAAGCCTTTTTAAAGGCTTAGGATCCCAAAACCCTAATAATAATAATAATAATAATAATAGAAAAATAATAGTAAAAATAATAAAATAATATAGGAAAAAACAACAACAACAACAACAACAACAACAATAATAATAATAATAATAATAATAATAATAATAATAATAAATAATATAAAATGAAATAAAAATAAAAATAAAAATAAAAGTAATAATAATAATAGTAATCAATAATAATGAAAACTAATAATAATAATAATAATAATAATAAAAATACTAAAAATAATAATGAAAACAAAATAATAATAATAATAATAATATTAATAAAATAAATAATAATAATAATAATAATAATAGTAATAGCAAAATAATAATAATAATAATAATAATAATAATAAAGATAATAATAAAAATACTAATAATAATAATGATAAAAATAATAATAATAATAATAATAATAATAATAATAATGATAATGAATAATAAGAAAAATAATCATAATAAGGTAATAATAAAGATAATAAAAATACTAATAAAAAATAATAATAATAATAATAATAATAATAATAATAAAAATAATAATAGTAATATAATAATAATAATATTGGGTGTGGGTAAAAATGGGGTGTCTACAACTAAGATAAATCCCTTTCTTTTAGCTATTAACGAGTACATAATTGCACTTCCTTTAAAGAAGTTAGACAAAGTTAAAATGTCATTGCCCTCTTTCTTTGGTATTTGAAAACTGCCACCATCTTGATAAAAGTAAAATTTTCACTCTATGTATTTTTAAGGTGCAAGTATTCCCATAACTATCATGAATTACATGCCTACCATATGATCAAGGTCTTCCCATAAGTATGTCACACATGATAACTTCACCATCTCTTAAGAATCAATACTCCACTCCCACCATCCATGACAAGTATGCAAACTTTCGTAAACAAGCCTCTCAACTAGCTAGAAAAAATAATAATAATAATTATTCCCAATTCTCTTAATTTATTTTGTCCATAAAGCATACCACAAGCCTATAAGTTTTATTAATTTAATACTTTTCAAAAGGTTTAATTTATTGGAATATCAATTTTATCATATTTTATTTCATGAAAGAATAATAGAAACTTTTACAATATTACTTGTTCTATAATTACAATATTTTATTTTTCAAAATACATACATTTTTATACTATTCCGCAGCCCAGTTAATACAATCTAAGTGAATTATTATGTGCAAGGTATTTTTACAATTTTAAATATTTCACTTTTGAATACAAGGCACAAAAAGTATTATTATTATTATTATTAGAAAAAAGTCTATCTACATCCATTTTGATTAAGACTTTTATTGAATCGGTTAGAATTTGCAGATCAAAATTTTTTTTAAAAATTAAGTCAAAAATTTAACTTAACAAAAATGATCATAAACATCGTAAATAACATAAATAAATTGAAAGTATCTTCTCAAGATTTAAGGGATGACTAAGAGTCTGCTGGGGGGACTGGCTATTACGTCTGAATAATTGATCGAGTCAGGCTTAACAGACAACCCTTGAGCAATCTTTGAGAATAAAATAATTGAATAATTAAAACAATTTTTCTGATGCACAAGATCAAACAGAGTCGCAAGTGCAGAGCATACTTATTTGATAATTCGATAATTCTGAACTTCTAAAAACTTGTATTAAATATTGATAAAGCTTACAAAGCAGAATGGACTTATAGAAGTTGAGAGGGATGGGAGAAGAGAAGAGTTGAGTGGAGCTCAAAGACTCAGACTTTCTCTATGAGAAATTAAACCCTCAACTTGGTGCAAGAAACAAATGAAGCTAAGCTTCTTATTTATACGCAGACTGTATCGGACTTGAAATAATTTGGAGTTCGGGAAAATAAGTGCGGGTGCTCTTTGGTCCCCATCGTCCACTTAGAAGACACGGATTCCTTACAGGACATGCGAGCCGACGCAACAAAACAAAATACTTTAAATAAAGGTGACAGCACATGGACGGCTACATTTGTGTGGGAACCCACCACCTTTAAATAAAATACTGACTCTTGAAAAAAAAAATAATACAACCCTGGCCCCAAGTGGTGGATAGGTGTAAAACACTTATAATTTACAATAAAGCTGGGCCAAATGGCTGACTACTGTAAAAATCTTGATAAGATTTTTAGAAGTCGACAGGATGACCTGTCAATCTTGAGTAAGAAGGCATCTTCAAGTCTCTTTCGAGGAAATTTCCTCGGGGTCATGGATGAATTTATACCAAAAGTCAATGTCGGATCCCAGTAAACTAAACTTTGAAGTAGTTGGTGAGTCGGGTTCGGATCCTGAATCATCCAAATTAAGTTAGGCAATCATCTTGAATAATTTTGACTTTGTTGAAGATCTTGACTTTCTTGACGAAATTGTAGACATGGCGTCCTCTTCTTCAAGAAAAATTTTCTTTTCTTTTTGAACAACAGGTATCTCTGGACAATGAGATTTTGAGAGCCAAGCTCGAACTTTGCCTTTTGGCATAATGAATTTATCCCACCAACGGATTTTGAAGATTCTTCGTAAAGTTTTTGAGTGACCAAAAGAACTGTCTGCTGGAGAAACCAGAACATAATCCGAACAGAATATCCAGGTGATCATAAAAAATGAACAAAAGAAAAGGAGGCTAGCAGTCTCTTCAAGACGTCCTTTCGAATAAACAAGAGGAAGCTTAAAATTTTTTCTAAATAATTCAAAATCATTTTGAATTTCTTTTGGGAAAATACCTACTTCTACACCAAAGTAAGAAAACCAGGTGAGAAACCATTTTGGAAAATTTTTTTATAATTTTTTGATCAAAATGAACGAACCAGGAATGAGTAAAATTTCTTACATAAAAAATATAGTACCAGGCTTTCTAGTAATCTTGATAATCATAAGTTTGAGGAATAAAAACTCCTTTAAATTCTTTTGAAGTTCGAGGATGTTGTCCCCAAACGGAAGGAGAAATAACTTTAATAATTTTTAATTTTGAAAAATTTATTTTCTGAGGTTCTTGAAGATCATATGTATGATCAATGATAACTGAATTTGTTTCAATCAGGATTAATTCGTAAAACCTTCTGTCTTTGATAATGTCAGGAGTGTCAAAATAACATCCTCTAAAAAAGTATTTTTTAACAACTTCGATGGGTTGAGAGGCATCCCATTCGACTTCAACAGGAAATAGGTCTTTATAAATGTTTTTAGTAAAGTAGCCTTTTGGAGAATCTTTTGATGGGGAAGGTCGAGGGGAAGACACCTTTCCTTCCATAATATCTTTGAAACTGGGGGCTTGAGGTTTTGAAGGTCTCTCAAGTGAAGAAAATCTATTTGTCAAAGGGATTCTTTTTGAGGCTTTTGAAGAAGAGGCTTTAGAGTAAAAGTTACTTGCAGTTTGTCTTCTGGCCATGACTTCCCTGTAGGAATTCTCTTGTTAAGAAATCTGGAATTGAGTTTGAAGTTCCTTGGATAAATTCAATTTGAAAATAAAAAACTGAGAGAATTGCTTGCCATCTTGCAAAAATTTGTTTTGAAACAAGGTTTTTAACATCTTTTTCAATAATATTTTTTGCACTAGCGCAATCAATTCGAAGTAAAAATTCTTTGTTAATTAAATCATTTTGAAATTTTTGAATACACAAAACGATTGAAAGCATTTCTTTTTTAATGGTGGAGTAATTAACTTGAGGACCTGACCAAGCTCCTGAGTGAAATCTGACTAAGGTTTCTTTTGAGTCAATTTTTTGTTTAAGGATTCCTCCGAATCCATCATTAGAGGCATCGGTTTCAACAATCATAAATGCGTCAGGGTCAAGAAGACTAAGGCATGGTAAGGATTTAACCAAAGTTTTAACTTTGACAATAATTTGAGTACACTCTTCATCCCAAATTGGAGGATTTTTCTTAAGTCTTTTAAATAGTGGTTTGATTAAGACTCTAATATTTAGAATAAAATCTGCAACGTAATTCAGACATCCTAAGAACCTTTGTAATTGATTTTTATTGGTAATTTCATTCAGGAATTTGTCAGTAAATTCTAAGGATTTTTGGATTGGGGTGATTTTATTTTGATAAATTTGATGTCCAAGAAATCTAATGTTAGTTTGGAATAACTTCATTTTTGGTTTAGAAACAACTAAAGCATTTTTCTTAACAATATTGTAAAAAATGTTAAAATGCTTAAAATGTTGACTTATTGACTCAGAGTAAACAAGGACATCGTCGATGTATACAATAGTGAAATTTGTATAATTATTAAAAATTTCATTCGTAATATTTTGGAATTCTGAAGGGGCATTTTTAAGCCCAAAAGGCATTACATTCCATTAGTAATGTCCGAATGGTACTGTAAATGCTGTTTTGTACTTATCCTCTTCACCAATTTGTATTTGCCAAAATCCTGACTTCATATCAAATTTTGAATATATTAAGGCAGTATTAAGTCTGTTGAGTAAATCTCTTTTGTTAGGTATTGGGTACCTAATCTATTGTAAAGCTTTATTTAAAGGTTTATAATTAATAACAAGTCTTGGGGCTCCTCTTTCTATTTCAGTTTGATTCTGAACGTAGAAAGCAGCACAGCTCCAAGGAGATTTGCTTTTTCTAATTAGTTTCTTATTGAGTAATTTTTTAATTTCTTTTTTACAATACTCAAGTAATTCTTTATTCATTTGTATTGGCCTTGCTTTTGTA
This sequence comes from Malania oleifera, assembly GCF_029873635.1. Lineage (NCBI taxonomy): Eukaryota > Viridiplantae > Streptophyta > Magnoliopsida > Santalales > Ximeniaceae > Malania > Malania oleifera. The sequence goes on from NC_080417.1 coordinate 138,368,321, forward strand.
GGTGTTTTTTCTTCATCAAAATTTTTAACATAAGGTAATCTGATAGAATGTTTCTTTCTATCCCAAAAGGCATTTGGGAGATCTGAACATACTTCCTTTTCAAGTTTTTCTTTGAATAAACTAATTTGTTCTTTGATTTTTGAGTTTTGAATTTGTTTTTCTATCTTTTTATGATAAATTTCTCTTGATAAAGATTTAATATACTTTTGTTTATTTTAAATAAGATTTATTTTACTTATTCCTAAATCCTTGAGTGTATTAATTTCTTTTTCATGCATTTTGTCAATAAATTCAAACGTAATTTCTTGATTACTGATTGAAGTAAAAATTCATCTTTCATTTACTGTGAAAGGGTATATCATCGTAAAGAAGGGTGTTCCAAGAATAATTTCTTGTTGCATATTTTTTACAAGTACAAAAGTAGTCTTGAGACAAATGTTATCTTTACAAATATGAGCATTAGAAGTTTTGTATTGTATTTTGAGTGTAGAGTTTGTTGCACTAAATAATTGTACTTTTGTTTTTTCGTAATAACAGGTAGGTATAAGTCCTTCTTGGATACAGTTTAAGTCTGCTCCTGTATCTAACAGGGCACAACCTTTAAGAATAAAGTCTTTATTAATAATATTTTTAATTTCTGAGTACCATTTATGAATATTGACCTTTGATAAATAATGAAGAAATCCTTGATTAATTTGAAAATCGTCTTCATCTTACGAATCGATTTTTTCTTTACCTTTGTGATTAACTTTGTCAATTTTTGAATTTAAATGAAGTATTTCTTGTTTGAAACCTTCACCTTGTTCCTTTAACTTCTTAATTTCTTCTTTAGTTTGGTTAACTTATCTTTGTAAATCTTGTATGGTTAAATCTTCTTTTGGTAAGATTTTTTTATTTTTAAATCTATTGAATATTTCTTCAAGGTTGTAACTTTCATTAATTTTGGGAAGTTTATCTTTTTCTAAATTTCTTTTTAACTTTTGTAAATATTTGTTTTTAATTTCTGGTTTTTGAATATGTTCAATCGTTTCAAGAATAATTTCATTTGTTTTTGAAATAACATTGACAGATTTTGAGCATTTATTGCAGGAACAAAATCCTAAGTCTTCTTGACAGGATTCTTCCGAAGAAGTGTTTTGATTAGAAGATTCAGAACTTGAAATAATTTCATTAATAAATTCTTTATCAGAAGATAAGTTAGAATAAGAGGTTTCTGATTCTTCTGAATCACTATTGATAATTAAATTAAGCATTTGTCTTTTTAATTTTTTCCCAATGTTAAGTTCTTTTATTTCTTGCTTAACTCTACAGTCTCTTGCATAATGTCCCTTTTTACCACATTTAAAACATGTTTTCTGATTCTTAAATTTTTAAGGTTTTGAGGTTCCTTCAGATTTTTTTTTTCTTCTTCTTGTAATATTTTTTATCATAATTTTTGTAATATTTTTTGGATGGTTTATATTTTTTATGAACTTTCTTAAGATATTTTCTTGAAGGTGCTTGAATCTTTTCATACCCATACTGGGCACAGAAATCTCCAAGTTCGCCTTTGTTTCTTTTGAACTCAGATTTCATCTGGGATTGTATCTTAAGTTCATTACATAATTTAAGACCTTCGTGATTAATTGTGCAAACAATTTGGCCATAAGTGATTGATTCATAATTTGTCCCTAAAGTTTCTTTAACACACTCTCTCACTCTTTGAGCAAAGATTTTTGGTAATCCACTAATGAACTTTTCTTTCCAGAATCCAGACCTTCCATCTAGTCTGCTCATAACTTTGGCAATAAAAATATCTTTATACCATTGAAAGTCTGATAATTTTGGATGAGTAAGATTAAGAAGAATAACACTGTTTTTTTTCATGTTGACTACTTTGTTCACCAATGAATTGCCTAAAGATTGACCAAATAAGTGCTGCAACAGCATCACTTTCTTGTGTGGGGATTCCATTTTCTTCTTTTACTTTCTTTGATTCGTAAATCTGTCTTTTTTCAAAGGTAGTGAGATAATGATCTCACCATTCTTTAAGAGTTCCAGTAAATCCATGAGTAAGGAGAAAAATAATTTGTTCCTCACTGACTTTGTTTGAATGTAGCTTATAGGCAGTTGCTGCCATGGCCATTTGATGTAAAAAGGAATGGTGTTGATGCTCTGTCAAACCATCAATTCTCCATTCATGAATTTTATTACCTTGAAAATTCCTTTTAGGAAGAAGATCATTTGATTCTTCTGATAATAAACTTGGAGGAGTTAGTTTCTTGTAATAAGTTCTTTGACTTTGACTTTTCCAGTCCTTGATTTTGTTTAGGTCAAAACTTTCTTTCATAAAATTTGATTCAAGGGCATTAATTGCTTCTTCTTTGGTTATTGTGTTAATCTTTAGATTTGTAGTTTGACTTACTAATTCATCAATTCTTTTGATAAGTAATTCATTTTGCTTGTCAAAGTTAAAATTCTTAAGATTATGGTCAATTATGTCAAATTTAATTGTTCTTCTAGTCTTTCTTTTGATTTACTTGATTCACCTTTTTCGTAAGTACTCTTAATTTTTATTTCAATAAGGTTTTTAAGTTGTTCTTCAATCCTTGTCGATTGAGTGGCTATTGATCTTAACATTTGATTTGTGTAGTTATTTTGACTAATTAGTTGATCAATTCCTGTTTTTCCTTTTGATTCTTTAAAAGGCGAGGCTAAGATTTTGGTTCCTTTATAATTAAACCTGATTGAATTTTTTGGCGGATGGATGGCCTTGATAAAATAATTATCAGTAGTTTTCCAATTTTTAACAGGGTTTTGAATAACATTAATTATTTGTCTTTCTTTGACAAATTTGAAGAAAGGAATATTTTCTTTTAATTGTTTCATCTTTTTAAACCATTCTGTCTTAATTTGTTCTCTTTCTTTACGATTGTATTTTTTGAGAAATAGTTTTCTATTTTTCTCGTTAAGTTCATGATAATAATATTTTTCAAGTATTTCCATATTTGGTTCAAATTCTTTATTAATAACCATACTATTTCTCCTTTGATTTTCTTCGTAAAGGTTTTCTCTTTGTTCTTCTGTTAAAATTTGTGATTCTGTTGGAGAACTTGATTCGGGGATTTCTTGATAATACCCTTGAGGTATTTCAGGACCAAAATCAACTCCTTTTAACTTAAGATTTGTTTGATTTGGTTCAACATAAGTGTAGAGGCTTGAAATACTCTTTCTTCCTAAGTCGATTGATTGCTTAGAAGTCTGTCCTAAACTGTGACTTCTTATGAGTAAGGATTGAAAGTTGATTTTAACATTTCCTTTTTGATCTTGAATAATTTTTGTAGCAATTGTCTTTTGTACTTTAGGAATAATTTGATTATCTGTTTCATTTAAGTTTATGAATTCTTACTCTCCCCCGGCCTGAATCTCATTCCATAGAAGTTTCTTGGGACGAGAGGTAAAGGATTTTCTGTTAAAATTGGCTTGTAACATAAGAGTTTCTCCTTTTTCACTTGTTTGAATTGAATTTGGTAATATTGTTGAAGTTGTTGCTTTATAATAAATTTGATAAATAAGTTCAAGATTTGAACTTCTTGAATCCATATCATAACCTTTGGTTTGAATGTCTAATGTTAATAGTTTAATCAATACTTCCATGACTCCCACCATCCATGACAAGAATGCAAACTTTCGTAAACAAGCCTCTCAACTAGCTAGAAAAAATAATAATAATAATTATTCCTAATTCTCTTAATTTATTTTATCCATAAAGCATACCACAAGCCTATAAGTTTTATTAATTTAATACTTTCAAAAGGTATAATTTATTAGAATATCGATTTTATCATATTTTATTTCATGATAGAATAATAGAAACTTTTACAATATTACTTGTTCTATAATTACAATATTTTATTTTTCAAAATACATACATTTTTATATTATTCCGCAGCCCAGTTAATGCAATCTAAGTGAATTATTATGTGCAAGATATTTTTGCAATTTTAAATATTTCACTTTTGAATACAAGGCACAAAAAGTATTATTATTATTATTATTAGAAAAAAGTCTATCTACATCCATTTTGATTAAGACTTTTATTGAATCGGTTAGAATTTGCAGATCAAAATTTATTTTTTTTAAATTAAGTCAAAAATTTAAATTAACAAAAATAGTCAATATTAAATCAAAATTAAAAACTATGCAATTGTACATGTAATAAAATAATTATAATAAAAAAAGTAACAATTGTTGAAGGGGCCAAGCTTATTGTTGCCCAAAGAAAAGTCTAGGTGATGGACAACTTCGCCAATATATTTTCAACTCTTTTGGGCCATATTTAATTTTCCATTGTTATTATTCCGATTTTTCCAATTGGATGATAATATATTAATATATTCTACCCAAACAAAGTGAAAATGAAGATGAAACCAAAAAAAATACATGAATTAAAAATCTTCACCATCAAGCTATAATGAAAATAATCGGGAAGGTATTTCGATTAAAATTGGAAAAAAACAATATAGAATAACTCCTACAAGTTTGAAGCATAGATTAATACTAAAAACTTTTAAAAAGAAGATATGCGAATAATAAAATTCGAGATCATAGATAATGGAGGGGAGGACAATAATTGAAAAGGAGGGATAAAAGGGAAGGATACAAGGCACAAGATACTCAATAAAAGTCTTAATCAAAATGCTATGCTAATACAAGGCACAAGATACTCAATATTTCTATAGTTTAATAATCTTAACATTATGCTCAAATTCATAAATCATTCACAAAGATATTTCAATATGCTCAATTTTTTTCAATCGCAAGATATTCAATCAATCTTAATAGCAAGTTCAATTTCCATAAGCTCAATAAACTCACCAAACCATTGAATATGCTTAACAAAACGTCATATATCCAATATGCTTAATCAAAATATGATATTGATTCTTATGCACAAGAGGCATATTCATATACCAACATGTTTATATCTAATATTTATATATTTAGTATTATTGTGTATATTATTTAACATTAGGTAAGTAATATGTATATATATGTATGTATTTTAGTATGTTAATATATGTATTATATGTATAGGTATGCATATTAGCATATATATATATATATATATATATATATATATATTATTATTATATGTATGCATTTATATGTACTTATGTAAATGTTTATATATATGCATATATATTATATGTAAACAGTAATATGTATAAGTGTTTGTTATATATATATATATATATATATATATATATATATAGATACATTATAATCCTACATTTTTATTATATAAATATATATACAATATATATGATAATATTATTATTTTTATTTTTCTTGATGATAATATTATTATTTTTATTTTTCTTGATTCATAATATGTTATAAGAGAGCATCAAAATCCAATGATTAATGAAAACATGCATTCAAAAAAATTGTTACTATATCAATATAAATACATACAAAAAAATTTCAGCACTCTAAACAATAAAAATTTCATGTTTTGGGTAGTATCATAAAAAAGAAAATTCAAATACAAAAATACAAATACTAAACTTAAAGAAAAGCGCTTCCGAACGAAGCTTTCAACACTCTAAACTCAATCAACTTCGATTATCAAACAAGTTTTCGATCAAACAAAATTAATTTCAAAATTTATAAACAATGAAACAATGATAATGTGTCTTACCCCATCTCGAGTTTATATACGCATGCCCTCAATGGTTTGAACCCCACTCGTCGCAACGGTCACTTGCTCAAACGTCAGATATGTCCTTCAACGGTAACCTGCAACTCTGCTCCTCCCGTCTTTCTGCAAACAGGTACCACTCTCTGTTTGCGCATGGAAGGAGGAAGAACGACTGAGTTTAGGCTAAAGCAAATCTTGTTGGTTCATCCAACGAGATTTGCCACGCGTCGATAGTTGGGTGGATGGGCATTTCAAATTCGAAGCAAATATCGCTACTTCAAGTCGCGAGATTTGCCACGCGTCAAACAGCGGGTGGCCCAACATTTAAGTATCCGAAGCAAATCGACACGAGCTCCTTCTCTCAAAAGTAAATCTCGCTACTCCAAATAGCGAGAATTGTTTAAATCTTGCTACTTGGAGTAGCGAGATTACGTCAGAATCATTTTAGAAAATATTTCCCAGAAAGGGGTATTATTTAATATATTTTTTAAAAAAAGTTAATTCAAGAAAAAACCTCAGAGGGGAGGCGTGGGTTAGTTCTGACGTCCTTTGCACGCACGCACGCGTGCGTGGAGAAGCCAAATATTAATTGGTGTGGCTAGGGATTAAATTAAGGAGAGTTTGTTAAACCCCACGGAGGTGAGCAATAATTATGAATGCTGTCTTTTTCCTTTTCACATAGTTTTAGTTATTGCCTATTGGTGTATGTGGTGCTAACTGCTAAGCCCTCCCTCTCCCCCCTTCTTTAATTATTGCTTCTTCGTCTTGTTCTGTTTCATCATTCTCTATGGTTTGCTTTTCTCCTCTCTTTTTTTTTTTCCCGGTTAGTTTCGAGATATACAATAAGATCACGTATTAATCTTGTAAAGATAAATTAAGTTTATATCGTGCGAAACATTTTTCATTGATAAAATAATGATACTTAAATGGTTGACTAGTTAAGGATTATTCTGGGAATTACATTAACAAAGCCTTTTGTTTTCTTCATTTTTGAATATTGAAAATGAATCTTTTTTTGATTTCAAGTTACAAACCTTCTCATTCCTATAATTTTATCATATTCCTTTTTCTTACTAGGATAATCATTTTCATTAAAAAAAAAATATTTTGTTACTTGTCAAATTTTGATAGATATAATATAAGATTGTATGTGGAAGTATCGATTTCAAGTTGTGACTTTAGATTTGCTTTGATTTGAACAAATTAATAAAATTTGTATTGCATTCAACCCAAATCAACACATTTAAATTCAATGTTCAAACTCCAAAGTCTCAAACATGAAATATCATCTTAAAAAAATTATAATAAAAAAATAGCAAAATCCACAAATATGCATGACCACATTAAATTTGGCCATCTTCATGGCCGCATGTACTTTAATTCTTTTGCTATAATATTGACATAGTCTCATATCAATATTTAATGCAATCCCACATATGAAAACAATTGAATTTATGTAGTAATTAATTAAGCTCTAATTTCATCAGTAGCTGAATATTATTTCACATCTTGTGAACGGTCTTGTCACACTAGCTAAGGTGGTCTTACTTAACTAGTCACCAACGGATTCTCGCAGCATACCACATAAACACATTCATGAAAGATAATGAAAGGTAGGTGAAAGCAATAAGCAATTCATGAAAGTGAATAGAAAGCAAGTGGTAAACATTGAAGTGACATAATTTTTCCGTCTTTATAAGTACAATTTATTTAGCGAGGGAAGTAAGCAAACTAAGCATGTTTAATAAATGCTAGTGAGTTTTATAATACTAATGAACATTCATTCTCCCCTAAAGAATTTTATATGCTATTTAAGTTTTGACACTAAAAGACATCAAATTGTTTAACTATTCATAGTTCCACTTTATATAGAGGCTTACACACTCAAAGCATAAAAATCTACACTACTTTTTACATGATGGTAATTTATTTCATATTAATTATCATTGGTGCAAGAATTTATATTAACGCACATGAAGTTCAACATATAGGCACTTGCACATGCTTCTTGACTTCTTGTTGTCATGACTAGTAATAAAATGTATGGTGTGCATGTTTTGGCATGAGTAGAACTTATATTTATTAAATTACTCATTTTGTGTAATTTTTATTTTAAAAAAAAATTAAAAATAAAAGTACATATTTAAAACATAATAAATAAAAAGACAAACATAAAACGGTCACATCTACCTTCAATCAATAAAGAAATATCACTAAATATGGTTTTTTGAAATTTGGAAATAACCCACAAGATATAAATTTTGTAATTTAAAATTTTTCTTCCGCCAATTTTATAGGTATTTGAACAAATTATTTTAAAACCCTTAATTTGTTTTATATAATATCCATTTTTTGGCCTGCAATATGGTCATATGATTTGAAATTCACATGGTGGACATATATGTCTTGGTTTAATGAGCATGTTGGTCCGACTAGGAGATGAGCGAAGCTTGACCGGGCTCTTGTGAATTGAATGTGTCATTCATTAATCATTTTCAAACTTCTAGGCTGGAATACTTGGCGAGGAAGACGTCGGATCACAAACCTATGTTGATACACTTCTCAAATCACTCGACAAGTTATGGGCTACCTGTAACACCCCAATCCCGAGGGGCCTGGGATATTAACTTTTTACTATTGATTTACAGCGGAAGCAAAATAAACTCAATTTTTATTAAATCAGAGCGCTAATTATCCATATTACAATCATTTATTTCGAAAGAAGAAAAATTACACAAACATATATATCTGAAACCATACTAATATTTATAATCAATCTTTATTTTTCTAATCCCCACCCGCATGCTTGTTAAGCCTGATTTCCGACATGTTCTTCAGAGTTATCTGAAATAAAATATGATTGGGGTGAGACAACGCTCAGTAAGTAAATAAGATTATTATTACTGTGTGGCCAAAATGAGCTTTTAAAAAATTTCGTAAAACAATATTTAATACTATAACTTCAAGACTGCTTTTAGAATAAATATAAATTTAAAAATTTCTGCATAAAATTTTTGTCATCAATTTCAATAGTAAAATTTTATAATCATATACTATAACTGTTAAATTAAACTTTTAACTTTAAAATTATAAAAATATTTAATGATAAACATACATATACTTTTCCTTGTACGTTTTCCTTAAATCGTCATTTAAGCACTAGAATAATCATTTTCACGTAAACTTACACTTTTCCTTCAAATCATCAGTAACTTTGCACACGTAATTAAATATGTATAAACATATATTATAAAAACCACCCTTAGGCCTGTTTGCCGTAAGTCATGTTTACCCCCATGACTGGGTTGTACTGTCCGAAGACTGGACTTCGCTGGCTGGCCGACCAAACTAAATCAACGTACGTAAACTTTAAGTGAAATTTTCCTTATTAAGTCCTGGTCCGGAACCAGGTGTGCACTCAGGAGAAATCCACTAACATAAATAACCACTCTGTAAACAGTGTGGGTGCACTCTGATCCGTATAAACTTTAAGATGCGGTACCGAACATCTGTAACTTTGAACTTTCGTAGTCATAAGGGGTTTTAAAAACATCCTATTATGATTTATGCAATTTAAAATAATAATATCATGAAAATCTCATCTTTACTCATATTTACATAAAAAATGTAACATAAAAATAAACTCATGCCACACAATTTTTTGTGTTAAAAATATATATAATTTTATTTTTGAATAGAAAGAAATGCTGAAAATTTACCCGAGAGGATTAGAACATTTCTTAACCCAAAAATAGATGCAAGTATATTAAAGATAGAACTGGTATAATCAAATACGCGTAAAAATAAACTCATGGAAATTTTGTAGAACTAATTAACATAATTGAAATTTACTTATAAAATAAACTCGGGTATGAATTTTAAATAAAAAAAAACTAATATAATCAAAATTTACTTACCTTCTTCCTTACGAACACTATAATTATCTCTAAGAAATGAGATCGGAAAGAGTAGGTGATTGAGAACTTACTCAAAAATTCTCGACCACAATTTCTTTCACTTACTAATTCTTCTCTTCCTTGAAAAATTGTTGTGAAAAATAAAGGTTGAGAGCTCCCTATTTATAGGAAAATTTTGGGGAATAAATAAAATTTATAAAAGTGTGGGGAGATGGGTGAAATTATAATTTTTAAAAATTAAAGAATGAGCAAGAGATGGGCAAGGTATGGGTTGAGTATGGGATGGGGATGGAGACCATGTGGGAGTACTTGCCACCATTCCCATTAAATAAATTTTTAATTAATCACTTACCTAATTAATTAATCAATTAGTTAATTAATTTTTTTATTATTTTATTATTTTTCTTAATCATTATTATCATTATTATTATCATTGTTATTAATTTTGAACCATTTTTAGTATTTATTTATTTTATTATTTATTTTTGAATAAGAATTAAATTTGAATTTTGAAAACTCATGTGGACCCCACATGGTCTTGTGGGCCCCGCATAGGATACCTATATTATTATTATTTTATCATATATTTCTGCAAATTATGTCAGTCAAAACATTATTTTATGTACTTATTTACGTGTACAAACAGTGTCTATCCTATTTATCCTATGAAATTCCATTTTGACCAGGCCGACCTCTAGGGAGCGACTGAGCCGCAATGGTCTCTGAGCACTCGCTAAGACAAGGTCTTTCTTAAGCATCAAACATAGAATCAAGGATCCTACAGAACAACACTTCTGTATTGATATTAATTTAATGACCATTTTTATTATTTTATTATTATTGTACTTTAATCATATATATATATATATATATATATATTTGGGTCATCACACTACCTCCTTTCAGGTATCATAATATGTAGAGTTCCCATGAAAATTTTTTCCCTTTTATACGTTAGATTTGGATGGAATCAGTTGAGGTTTCGGGTATGTGTAATCTGGTTGCAAAGCTCAAAAAGGCTAAAGTTACTTTAAAAAGGTGGAATGTAGAGGTCTTTGCCTGTGTGGCCTTTAATATCAAGGATTTAGAAGATCGAGTAATAGACCTAGAGTAGTTAGAAATGAGATATAATCAGGAAGTGGAGATAGACTTCCTAGTTACAAAATGTAAACTAGATTATTGGGAAAAGGGAGAGGAAACTCGTGTTGCTCAGCTTGCGAAGAAGCGATGGTTGGTAGATAGTGATCAAAATTCTAAGTTTTTTCATGCGGTTATTAATCAAAAAAGGAATTCTTCGATGATTAATTCTATGGTCTTAGAGCATGGTACGGTTCTGGCATCCCCCAAGAAGATTCATTAAGGTGCGGTTAATCATTTTCAAAATTTTCTCTTGGAATAGTGTACTAGAGCCAACTTATCTCTAGGGAGATATCGGATGAAGAAAATGAGTATTTGGTCAAAGATCCTTCGGAAATGGAGTTGAAAAAAATTTTAAATTCTATCCCAAAAGATAGTAGTCCAGGACCCGATGGTTTTTTATCAAGATTTTACAAATCTTGTTGGGACTTTGTTAGAGAGGATTTGCTGGAAGTTGTTAAGGAATTTTTTAGTGGACCGCCTCTACCCAGATTTTTCATGTCTTCGCATTTTGTTCTTATCCCTAAGGCGAATGATCCAACAAGTTTTGAAAAGTTTAGAAAAATTAGCCTATGTTCTGTCGCATACAATTTTTTTTCAAAAATTATTGTAAGTCGATTGATGCATTGCCTAAATAGAATTATCTCTCCGCAGCAAGGTGCTTTTCTCCCTAGTTGAAGTATTTTTAAAAATATTAGTCTGACGCAGGAAATGGTTCATTCAATCAATAGAAAGAGTAAATGGGGAAATATAGTTTTAAAAGTGGATATGGCAAAGGCTTATGATAGGGTTGACTGGAGATTTTTTTATTTGGGTCTTGGAGGGTTTTAGCTTCTCTAGTCATGTTTGTAATTTAATTGCAAAATGTGTTAAGACCTCATGGTTTTCGATCATGATGAATGATACGTATAAGGATTTTTTCAAGTCTCAACGGGACGTTAGGCAAGGTGATCCTCTATCTCCATATTTATTTATTTTGATGGAAGAAATTCTTTTTAGATTATTAAAAAAAAAAAATTGAGGAAGGCAGGATTGGAAATTTTTATCTTCCAAGGGGAGCTCTTTTAATCTCTTATTTATTATATGTGGATGACTTGCTTATTTTTGCTAACAGAGAAAGGAGATCCTTGAAGATGCTATTGAAGACGTTGGATTTGTATGAAAGTTGGTCTCGCCAATTAATCAACAAGAAGAAATCAACTCTCTTTTTGTCCAACAAGATCAACATTTCCAAAAGAAGGGGGCTATTACGATTGATAGGTTTTGTGGAAGGAAAATTTCCAACGATGTACCTTTGGGCACCTTTGATTTTTAGTCGCCTTACTACTAAACTGCTTGATCCATTGGTCTCAAAAATTCGAAATAAGGTGTCGAGTTGGAAGATGAGGTTGTTGTCTCAGGGAGGTCGTCTCATCCTTATTCGACATGTTTTATCATGCATGACAACACATATGCTCACGATTCTCTCAGTTCCTTTGGTGGTGATAAAAAATATTAATTCCATTCTCTCTTCTCTTCTTTAGGGAGAGAGTAAAGGTAGGGTGAAAATGAAATAGTGTGCTTGCTCAAATGTTTGTAAACCCCTACTTGAAGGGGGTGTTGGCATAAGGAACTTAATGACGTTCAAAGATCTTTTCACATGAAGTTTGCTTAGAGACTGATGACGTTAGATAATCTTTGGACCCATTTCTTTAAGGCTAAATACGTTATATCAGGTCACATGACTTCAATCAATTATACTCCTACGGGCTCTCAGATTTGGAAGACAATCTTAAAGGTCTTTTCAGAGGTCTATGAGAATGTTTATGTGAAGGTTAGAGAAGGAAGAGCTTCTTTTTGGTTTAATGAATGGTTGAGCAGTGGTCCCCTTGTGGAGTGTTCTTATACGGTCCAGCATCCTGAGCTTAAGATTCAAAACTACTGGGAGTCTGAGAATTGAGATACTGATATATTGAAAGATTTGGTAGGGGTTCCCAAAATGGATGAGATTTCGTTGTCGTTTATAAAGCACAAATCGAGGCCTGATTTGTTTATTTGGAAGCCTTCCATATATAGAAAATTTTCAACTACCTCGACTTAGGAGGTGATAAGAGTTAAAGGGGAGTAGTACTTGTGGATGGAGTGGGTCTAACATAAACTACTACCTAAGAAAGTATCAATGTGTCTGTGGAAATTCATGTTCCAATGTCTCCCTATAGATGAGAGAGTGCAGAAACTTGGAGTTGATATGGTCTTATGCTGCAACTACTACATGGATAACAAAGAGAAATCTCTCAATCCTGTTATGAGTACGGGATCCATCGCAAGTATGGTTTGGAATAGAGCAGTGTCTGTCTTGGGAATTCTAAATTTTAATGATGAACATTGGAGGGTGAAAATTAGTAGATGATTCATATGTGACAAAAAATCAATCCAAAAAGGTATGATCATTGGTTCCTTACCTACTATAATTTCTTGGAGACTATAACTCAGATGGTGTAAAGCCTGATAGAAAATAAGTATGAGTTGGGGGAATGCAGTTTGGTTATCGAAGAGGTTTTGGCTTGAAAAAATTGTAGAAGGAGCAAAGGGTTCTTTGCCTTTGATTGATAATAATTTATTGGAAGAGTTCCAAGTGAAAACGATAACACCGAATGTTAGAACTCCTCGAAAAGTAATATGAGAAAAGGCTTCTATAGGTTGATTGAAACTAAATATAGATGACTCTTTGTAAAGGAAATCCGGGTTCTTGTGGTGGTAGTGGTGGTATCATCCGCAACTCATCAAGTACTATTAAGGCCGCTTTCTCCGAAAAATTTGAGTCAGTAACTAATAATGGAGAGAAGTTGCAGGCTCTTACTAGTGGTGTTCAGTTTTGTAAAGAGTTGGGATATCAAAATATTTTTATTGAAAGTGACTTGGAATTGATGGTGAGATGGATCACATCTGAAATTTGCTCTTCCTGGTACTTATGGGACTTTTGGGAATTGTTAGAGGAAGAGTTACAAGGCTTTTAGTTTTTTATAAAGTACCAATTAGAGAAGGTAATCAAGTGGCAGATTGCTTGGCTAGTCAATGCGACGGAAGCAACACGAGATATTTTGTAGGTGATGTGCAGTCAAGTAAAATGAGAGGTCTAATTCGTATGGATAAGGTGAATATTCTAAGCCTTCGTTTTTAATCGTCATCATTTGGTTCTCCTATGTTTTCCTCAGGCTTTTGTTTTTCAGGTAATTTGTTTTTGTTTGTGTTTTTTTTGTTTGATTATATATAGGCATGTTTAGTTTGTTCTAGTTGGTTAATGGTATGGGTTTTATTAAGCTTGTTTTGGTTTTGATGTTTGGGCTGGTTTTGATAGTCTATTTATAAATCCCTTGTGGCATGTTTGTAACCACAATATTACTCTGCCATAAGTGAGGGCTATCAACAAATTTGGAGTTTTCGTAAAAAAAAAAAAAAAAAGATTAGAAATTCACATTTAATCAACATTTTTATGTTTAATAGGGCTAACTTAAAGGAGCGTGAAGTGCACTAGTATAAATTTTGAACCAAAAGAAGGCAATTTGAAAACAATCTTAATCAAATCACAAATGGGCAAAATGTATTTAAGCCTCAAATGTATCTCACACACCTATTAACCATCTAGTGCATTATTTTACTACACATTGCTCAAGGACTAAGGCTACAAACAAACCAAGCCACTCATGAGCGACTCGAGAACTTGACTCAACAAATACCCGTCTAGACTCGTTTACTATATAAATAAAAGCAACTCAAGCCCAATTTTAAGCTCTTTTACAAAACAAATCAAGCCTAAACACAGGTTGACCTGACTTGTGTTAGCTTATAAGCAACTATATTTCAAACTCGTCTAGGCTCATTTACGAAGTTTGTTAAGGGACTTGATAATGAGGTTGTTAACAAGTTTAATCCAAGCTCACTAAGTGGTTTAATTCTTTTTTCTTTGTACTATAATAGTAATTTCTCTTTCACAATGAGTATTGAAAAAGGCTTAAGGCATATTATAGGATTGACCCAGTCCCAAAAGGTCATTTATAGAATTTGAGTTTGAGCTTGAGTTCGAATGGAAGCCAAAAAATTTTAATTTCAAGGCGAGTTTGAGCCCAGAACGAAATCCACTCTACCAAGCCAAGCCCAAACATCAAACCCGCATCCACAGTTTAACTTTCATTTTAGTGTTAGTTGGTTTGGTTAAAAATTTGAGTTCAACCAAATCCAACCCAACCAACGAATAGGCTTCCTAAACATCAAGAGAGCAAATTCAATTCAGAACTTGCGAGTAAACGCAACATAAACATTAAAAACATATGTATTTTTAATAAAAATAAAAAAAATTTAGTAAGTTAATCAGAAACTTTATATATTAATTCTCAATATTTAATGGAACAAATTACAAAAATGCAAAAATATTTTCAAATTTTAATCACAAAACCTTATATTAAAGTCTTCAATTTTTTTCATATTATTATTTTCTACAAAAAGAATTTATAAAAATTTGCAAGTACTCCAACATTATGATATTTAAATGATATAAATGGACTTTAAGAGCACGATTGTGCTCATAATAAATAGATTTATAGGTTAGTAACTATCTGAACAGATTGAGATATTGCCATATTTGTTATATTGCTCACAACAAACAAAATTATGTCATAAAATAATATGCAAAATATCTATTTGGTGAATGGTCATAATACATGTATTTGATACTTAGAATTGAACAAAAGGTGTTGTCATCATAAGATAATGATGCAAAAATGTATACAAGTCCACAACATAAAATAAAGAATAAAGTATTATTCTCAAATTCGACCATTGGAATATCCACTTTATCATATTCTACAATAATATTTGTCTTATAATACAATCTAAGTGAATTATTATTTGCTAGGTATTTTTGCAATTTTAAATATTTCATTTTAGAATACAAGGCACAAAAAGTTTTATTCAAACTATTCATCTACTATTAAAATATATGTATACATAATGGGGATTGCTTGTGGACATGACATTAAAATCTTTTCTTTTAACTTTTGTTTCCGCATATTTTGGAAAACATACCGTCTTTATTTTAGCCTAAAATAAATCAAAATTTCTAAATATTAGATAAGCTTTAGTACGTCTTGAATTTGGTCAATTTCAACTATTTACCAAACATTATCATCCTACATTTTAAAAATGTAAATATGTCGTAATTTTTTTATTGACTATTAGTGATCACTATCAAAATAAAATTAATTGTTAATTATGAATAATAATTGATTCATACGTTCAGTCTTAACGTATAATTGATTTTGAAATGACAATAAGTTGTTAAAGCCAAACACATCAACCCATATATATACACACACACATCACATACACACTTTTAACCTGATTAAGTGGGAGGCATGGATCAAAGGGGATAGCTGAAACCTCTTATGTACAATTCTTTTGAATTAAATTTATTTTTTCTAATTTTACGTTTGAATTTTCTTCTGTGTTAAATCTTATAAAATTAAAATTTGATTGAACAGGGTGTTTTGAATTTCATTGCTAATTTTAGAAAATTAATTTTGAAATAAATGAAAAGCATAACAAATTTAATCAAAAGAGAAAAAAGATAAATAATTAACTAAAAAATCATTATCTTTTCAAATGCTACACGACATAAATGATAATTGGATGAAAATTAAAATATCATAAATTATTATTTATGTGTGCATGTGCATATATGCATGTGTGTGTGTCTCCCTTAATGAATTAAAAAATATAGAAAAGCATATAAATTTGTTTTCTAATCTATAAGCAATATACTGAATGAATATTTCTAGACACTTGTAGATGATATAAACATTAAATGATTAGTATTTATATTTCTCATCCTATAATACTTTTCAGCTTTTCTAAAATTCAAATCTAATACCTCTCAAACATGAAAATCCAAAATTTTAATCATGCTTTAAGGATATTTTGGTCAATGGACCCTTAAGTTAAAATTTACGTTAACTCTAAGTAAGCCTCATTAGACAGATTTACATTGTATAGATTAGCTCTCAATTAATGAATGGCCAAAATGGTTTCTTTAGTACGATACTCCTAGACATTGTTTTAAAACTCGGACCAGTGGCTGACTCGATAAAGCTATTGGGTTCGTTGAACTTGTTAGAATAGTGGGTCAAACCATTAGTCGAACTAGTTAGCATGACATATGTATTTATATATATTTATATTTGATATACCTCAAATATATCACATACCATAAATCCAAAAGAGACTATAGCCCAACATTGATGAGGGCAATTACCACCTAAGTCAACTGCTCAAGCAGAGCAATTGACGCCAGCTCCATGATGACTAGAGCAATCTACGCCAACGTTATAACAACTGGAGCGATTCACGTTTGCGCCATAATTCGCTAATAAATGGCACATCACCCTTGGGTCAAACTCCATCACTATAAATGGGGATTCAGAGAAGAGGCTAAGGTATCTCATTATAAACTCTACTTTACTGTTGCATAAAAAACCTCTCAAGTCAATCCTTGACTTAGGCATCGGAGCGATCCCCCGGAGTACACCCCGGGTCCTCCAAGCCTTACTTATTTATCTCTTTTCAGGTGGTCGTGATCAGGTATCGTGAAGGTCGTTCAATTTTTGGCTGCAACAATATTTATATCTTATATAATATTAGGTTAGTTTGAAACTTATTTTAAAGATATTAATCATATTTTTATAATAGTCTATTGCATTATATAATTAATTACTATTAAAAATTTAAAGAAAATTTGTATACATTTTTTTAAAAAAAAAACCATCGAACTTATTCTAATAATAACTATTACTAATATTTGTCAAATAAAAAATTAAAAGAAGAGAGAAAATTTTGAATCAACTTAATTAAATTGTTGTGTCCAAATGATAAAGAACGCATAAGAAATAACTATTACTTATATCCAAAATTTTCGCTATATTTCATCTTATTTCAAAATTTAGCTATTCCAGTAAACAAACCAATTGAGGATTGGATTGATCCCTTGTGAGTTGGTATGTTATATATTGTATATTTATAAAAACTAAACTAAAAAATAAACAAATAAAATAAAAATGCAACTAGAAACGAATAGTACTTCTTGCATATTTGGTTCGTAGTAATTGAATATAACCAATAGGAATAGAATTGAATTTCTCACTTGATTTCATCACGTCCCCATTCAAATTTTTATTTCATTTTTTCCAATCCCAATCTCCCTTTTACTTGTCTTGTAACCTCGGTATTCATCCGCCAAAAGTGAGGGTATTTTAATAAATAAAAGGAGGTGACACCCACTTTTAGTAAAATATAAAATAAAAATAAGAGAGCCTATAATACTCGAAAGATGAGAAAAGAAGTAAATAGCTAGATAGATCAATTAGATCCTTCATTGAATGAGTTGTTGATTAAAAAGAGATGTGAGGGAGATGGAGATTGGATTCAGGAGAAGCAAGATTGTTTATTTAATTGATTGATTTCAATGGAAAAATGAATGCAATTGCAAGGCTAAAATTAAACCAACCACAAAAGCATGTTCTAAAATGGGTGAAGCTACTTTCTAGGAAGACAAAGAGAAAATAAATTTTTTTTTTTTAACTTTTCCTTTCTTTTCCTGTCAAAAAATCAGTGGAAATTATGCAAGTCATTTCGATAACAAATTAACATTGCAGGAGTGCACTTTCCTGGGAGGTGAAAGAGCCGGCGTTACACTTTTTCTTTTCTTTAAAAAAAAAAATTATTTTGTGCTTTTGAAAGGTCTTTTCTAGTTTCTTATTCATTGGTTCCATTAACACGCCTTTTGATTTCTTCATTTTTGTGTTTTTCTACAAATAAAACCATTATTTATTTATTTTTTTCCAAAATCATTTTGATTTCTTTATTTTTGTGATTTTTTCTTATTCTCATTAAGAACATTTGTTGGTTTATGGATTTTTTTTAGGAATCTTATAAATTTACATAACATTTCTCGTAACTATAAATAAAGAAACATTAAAAAAGGAGTGTTATTTTGAGACAAAGATTTATGAATATCATTATATAGAAAATATACTAGCATAATGCCTATCATGGTTTGGTTATGGTTCTTAGTTGGGAAAAGAATAAAAATAAAAATTTATCTTTTTATTATATTTTCTCTTTATATTAAATACAACTAAAAATAAAAAAATATTAATGTGGTTAAAAATTTTAAAAAATCAAATATAAATGATGTATAAAATCATATTCTTATTTATTAATTTAAAATATATATATTTTTTGGTTTTCTTTCTTACTTCAATAATCAAATATAAAAAATTAAATTTCTTTATATTTCCTTTTATTTATCTAAGATTTTCGAAATTTCACACGAGGCCTAAAAAAGGTTTAAATTGAGACCATAAATTGCAATAAAAAAAATCATAATTTCATACTTTCGAGATATTTATTAATTGGAAAACTAGAATTAGGAATTGGATTTTTAAATTTCTCGGTATCAATAATCCATACTCACATTTTTTTTTTTTTTTTTTATATTTTTAACTGCTTCTAAGAAGCTTTGTGCTAATAGGAGCAAGCAGCATCCTCATTAAAGTTGGATATGATTTGATTAAGTGAACTGTTCCCTTTGAATCATAACCTAATCGAAACTTTATGATGTCAAAAAATGAACTTAAGTCAAACAAATTTCAAAAAAGGTTAATCAAAATTCAATTAATTATTTTTTTAGCTGACAGCCAATAATTAATCAAACCAAACTTTTAGATTCAATTAAAAATTCTAAAATAAATACAAATTAATATTTTTATCTTCCATATAACCAACTTGTTAATTTTAAAATTAAAAAAATTAATAAGAATTCTTAAATTTATTAATTTTAAATTAACATTCTACATGACATCCACCATGAATTGATCACAAACGAAATTCATAATCTAAACTCAATTCAAAAAACATAACATAAAAAAGTATATAACCTAAGTTTTAAATTGTTATTAAAAAAATAAATTTTAAATTTAAATTATTAAGATATTATATAATATGTAATCACATTATCAGCGTCTTTATATATTTGTAATTTATCAATTTGGTTTCTGGTTTAGTTAACTACGATTATTATATGGGTCGAACTGCCGTAGAAATTGAAAATTCCAAATAAAAAAGAAATGGTTATTTGGTTTGTTCGATTTTGCAATTAGCTTCAGTTTT
The DNA here is from genome assembly GCF_029873635.1 of Malania oleifera. Taxonomy (NCBI): domain Eukaryota; kingdom Viridiplantae; phylum Streptophyta; class Magnoliopsida; order Santalales; family Ximeniaceae; genus Malania; species Malania oleifera. The sequence goes on from NC_080417.1 coordinate 138,388,256, forward strand.
TCATAGCAGCATCTAAAAAATTATACGGCCAATTTTTATTTTTATTTTTTTAAAAAACATAATTTAGCTCTACTTCACTAGATTTAGCTTTTCAGACCATTCATAACTTCATTCCAATTATGGCCCACAAATACAGTAAATAATGTGAGACTATGATGGTGTCTTCTTTTTTTTTTTTCTTAAAAGTGGGAAATGAAAATTTTCAAAGTCAAATACATTATTCAAGAGAAATCAAAATATCAGGTAGTTGTTTCCCACAGAACATCAATACAACGATTCCAACTGCGGCATACCGTCAAGAACATTTGAATGGCTAAAGCAGACAGAAAACAGTAAACCTAAAACAAGCACAACCTTTAGTCACATAACATGGCCATCCATCATGCCACAGAAAAATCTACTGTAACCAAGCCAAAATTAAAATACTAACATCTGATGAAATGAAATGCCTCGTCAAAAAAGCAAAACAAAAATGAATGTTCACATAGTGACCAGCACAGGAGGCTTAACATCTTAGACTCTTAGTAATTCTCGGGCATTTCTCTTACGTATTTTGAGGAAGGGTTGCAGGGCAGGTTTAGCAGCGGGATGGTCCCAGACCAAAGATTCCCACCATTCATCGTCTTTAGTAATGATTCCCCGGAGAGCAGGGGGAGGAGATGGTTGTCCATTCACGGGATGCAGGGGAAGGTAGAGAGGGAGCCTCTTTAGCTTCGGACACTTACTTATCCCAACACGAAGAAGAGTATCACAGACCATCTTTCTCCTATAGATGCTTTTCAATTCTGGTAGCCCCCACAATTCTAAATACCTCAATTTTGGAAGATGGATTGTTTTTATGCCGATTTTGTCATTGTTTGAGGCTGAACAGGTAATACTTAGATCAGCAGTTGCCCGGTCATCATTTTCTTCTGCTTCTCCTACTATCTCCTCAATGTTGTCACACCTGCAAACACCAAGAAGTTCCAGGTTTTGGAGATGCCGAACCAACCTATCAGGAAACAGTTTCTTGATTTTTGGGCACCCAACTATCTGCAACACTTTGAGACTTGAAAATGTGCCATTGACTTCTCTTTCTTCTTCACCAGCTACTATCTCCTCCATTTGCTCGCACGAACAGACTTTGATCGTTTCCAGGCTAGGAAGATATTGCTGCGGCAACCCCCGTGTGAACAGCTTCTTGATTTTTGGGCACCCAACTATTTCCAACACTTTGACACTTGAAAATGTGCCATTGACTTCTCTTTCTTCTTCACCAGCTACAATCTCCTCCATTTGGTCGCAGTACCAGACTCTGATTGTTTCCAGGCTAGGAAGATATTGCTGCAGCAACCCACGTGTGAACAACTTCTTGATTTTTGGGCACTTCTCTATTTCCAACACTTTGAGACTTGAAAATGTGCCATTGACTTCTCTTTCTTCTTCACCAGCTACTATCTCCTCCATTTGCTCGCATTGCCTGACTCTGATTGTTTCCAGGCTAGGAAGATATTGATGCGACAACCCCCGGGTGAACAGCTTCTTGATTTTTGGGCACCCAACTATTTCCAACTCTTTGAGACTTGAAAATGTGCCGCATGGAAGTGCCCTTAAATCATGACACCTATTAAACCTTAGGTAGTCAATGTTAGGAAATAAATGGACAAGGATCTCTGTATTCACACTCCACCCCTCAAGCGTTACTGCTTTAGAACACCGCGGCATTGATGGAAAACCATAAAAAGGAAAATCATAAAAAAATCCGGATCTAACCATTATATAGTAGGCATTCAGCCTACTAATTTTTTGAGCAATCTCAGAGAGCAAACTCAGGACGTGTCTTCTCACATTCCCGATTCGGCCAACAAATTTTTCGAGATCCCTCATTTGAGGCAGTATCTCTTCTCCTACAACTACATTCTCCTTTAGACAATCCATATACAACACTTTCAGGTTGACCAAATTCACCATACCTTCAGGTGCTTTTTCTATACCAGTCTTTCCAAGGTCCAACTCCTTTAATGCCTGAAGCTTTGCTAGTGAAGGCACATATTTTAGCCTCCTACAATATCTGAGCAATAATGCAGTAAGATTCTCCAAGTCTGATATGGTATTTGGTAGCCTCTGTAGAACCTCATTTCTAGATAAATCAAGAACTTTTAGGGCACACATCTGCAAAAAGAAAGAGCCTGGAATTTTCTTCAAACGATTTTCCTGTAGCATCAAGGTTAAGAGTTTAGGACATCTTGGTGATATCCCTGCCTTAATTTCTGTTATATCATTACGCATTAAGGAAACTCTCTCCAGATCCTGAGCCCAGTCCTCCGGTATTTCTCTCAACTTAAGTCCAGCTTTTACCAAGAAACGAGGACCAGCTGTACTACTGCCCTTTCCACTTATTTGTAGCGCCATGTCTCTTACCAAATCATGCATCTTCACCTTCAGTGAGTCACCCGGAAAACTCGTTGCATTTTCTAGCAAGCAAGAGTTTTCCAGTTCATTTAATATGGTGTGACCCTTGTCAAACTCAGCCTGCTGACCGCCCATTCCGTCTATCAGTCCCTCTGCAATAAAGTACTTTATCAATTCCTCTCTTTCCATTTCACTGTCTTCAGGATACAATGCGCAATATAAGAAACACTTCTGCACTATTGGATCCTTCAAGCGACCATAGCTGATTCTCAATATAGAGAAGACCTCCTCTTCCATATCATGTCTCCCTGACTTTGATTCTCTCAATTCCTTCACAGCAGTCCTCCATTCACGAATGTCATCGACTCCTCGCATGCTTCTTGCCATTGTGATAATCCCAAGTGACAAACCCCTACATTCCTCAGCCATGGACATAGCAACAACTTTCACATCCGGAGAAAGTTCGCCATGAAGCTCGAGTTTTTCCATAAATAGCTCCCAAGCTTCGTCATTTGAAAGAGGCTCCACTTTGATTATTTCTTGGGAACCCATTTGGCGGCACACTGATAATGATCGAGTGGTTAGAATCAACTTAGGCCCATCTGGCCCAATAGGTATCCCGACATTTTTCGGGGTAAAATGCTCCCACATATCATCTAAAATTAGCACCGTTTCCTTCCTGTTTACCAATGCTCTGGACAAAGTGGCGGCCCTTTTTTGCCTCTCCTTCTCCCCCGAAGGAAGATTTTCTAGGCGTAGTACCTTGGCAATGTCACCCTGCAATTCATAAATACAGGATTGTTGCGACACGGTGATCCAATAAACATGACCATAACTTCGAGGATTCTTTAAGAGTTCATTGTGGATATGCATTGCAAGTGCGGTTTTCCCAGCACCCCCCATTCCGTAGATGCCAATGCTGAACACCCTATCATCCATTACGCATGCCAAGAGTTTTTTCATGCTCTCTTTTGCTTTTTGGCCCACTAATTTCACTGTCAATAGTTCCAAGGGTTTGTGCACATCTACTGTTAGCCCTCCAGCAAAGTTATTTTGTTCTAACAGTTCATCCACCTCCTTGGTCATTTTCTCAATTTGATTCCAAAGACTTATGCGTGGAAGAAATATGCTCCCGTAGAATTCTTGTTCTATTCTTCGTACCTCATCTTTTTTGCTTTGTACATTTCTCAACCAATTTACAACTTCCCTCTTTCGTTTCCTTCCCGTTCGAAACTCCAAAATTTGAACTTCTATGCTTTTGTCAGCCTCACGACTTTCCAATATATCCATCTTCTGTTTCAATTTCTGCATTTTTTCATTGGGGTTAACGTACTTGTGTAACCCTTCTATTATGCAACTCCATAAGATATTCATCGCTACCTGACACCAAAAGGGTGAGAGATTGTCATGTTTCACGAAAAAATAATATTCTTTTTTTTAATAAAAAAAGCCACACAGTCCCGCTCTAAATCTGCCAGAGGAAGATAATGAAAGAAGCCATTCGCTGAAACCCACAGCAACACTAAAAACACCACTCTAATCCAAAGCAAGTTAAGAGGGGTGTCCAAGTTCTTAAAAATTCTGGCATTCCTCTCTAGCCAAATATGTCAAAAGCAAATCATATCTAAGAACTGCCAAAAAGCCTCTCTCCACCGTTCCCAAAACCTTGGACAAGATCTACACTTTAGGAGCATTATTGGTATTTATTTTTTCCAAGATCGTTGTCCACAAAAAGGCCTTAACCTTGGAGGGAACTTCAACTTTCCAATGAGGGAGTAGGGGGCAAAAGGAGAAGCATTAGGGGCAAGAGTCAAACAAGAAAATAAAGAATTATAAGAAAAAACCCCAAAAGAATCTAAATCCCAAACACTTTTGTCACTCCCAAACTGGAATTGAAAAGAATCCAATATAACCTTAAGATGATCCATCGAATAAATTAACTACTTTGTGAATATAAATGCAAATTAATCAAGCTTAGATATTAGTCAGTTATAATATTTTTATTCGATATGTTAATTTAACATAAAATACATTTTCTTATTATATATTTAATTAATAATTTAAAATTAAAATAACATAATTTTTATATTGTACAAAAATAAATTTTATTATTTTGATTTTAATCTATTGAGCTTTATGTTGTTTTCATTATTCTTATAAAATATATAATTGGAAAAGAGACATGTAAATATGAAATAGAGGATTTTTTTATTATGTTTATTTTAATCACTTTAGTGAGTTTTTAGTTATTTTCATTTTTATGTCATTTTGCCTTTTCCATGTTGATTCCATTAGAGAAATTCTTTTAAAAAAAATTCAAAACTATTATCAAAGACTCAGATGCTTAATTGATTCACTTCTTTATTGAACCAATTCAAAGGTAACCTCTTCAGAGTTCGTTCATATCAAACAATCGAAACGAAAAGAAATGACCCCTTATTGTATTATGGGTATTCTACTGAGCAATTGAAGGTAGTGTTTGAGACATAAATTTGGAAAGATTTAGACAAATTTCAATACAATTTTATACATCATCATATATATGCAAACTAAAGGAATTATATGTCTATATACTCCTAAATGCAGAAATACAGTAAATACTTGAAATGAAGTAAGTTAAAGCAAGTAGGCAGGCTGGAATTTATGAAAACTGGAGAGGGGAGGAATGAATGAATTACCGACGAATCAAGCTGCAGTGAGACAGAGGGATCTATGCAGGCACTTGGTGAGATGGACGAACGCAGGGACTGAGGATGGCCTGGATGAGGCTGAGATCTGATCAGGTCAAATGGGAAACAAAATTGCTTCAGTTAATTTGAAGAGAGAGAGAGAGAGAGAGAGAGAGAGAGAGAGAGAGGTTTAATGGAGTGGAGCAATACCAGAGAAGGAAGCTTCCAGGAAGCTGAGGAGAAACCCATTTGTGCACCTCCTTTTTACAGTCAACGCAAAAGTCTTCGATGGTGAGGATTCATTTATCATGCCACTGCTTTCCATTTTCGAGGAAGATGAAGAGCAGAAAATAAAACTTCATTAAATTTAAATAAGATATAACATAAAAATATATTAAGATTTATTATTTAAATTTACTTAAATTCAAATAAAATTCATACTCTAAATGTAGCATTTCTCTATTTGTATACGCGGCCTCTTTCACATGCAAAAGAGAATCTGTAAAAATTTTGAAAACTTGTAAGAGATTATGTGCTTTTTATTAAATTTTAAGGAAAATTAAACAACTCATGGACATGATGCTTTTTTTATTAATTAAGAATTAATGACGAATCTGAAAAAAAAAAGCTAATAGCATTATACACATAAATTAATAATAATAATAATAATATCATTGTTAACTAGAAAATAATCATCACATATATTTAAAATGTCAATTAAAAATTTTAATTTTTTAATTAGAAAATATTTAATTAAATATATCATTTATAAAATTTTTAAAAAAAATTAATTAATTTGTTAGACGATATTTAGAACTTCAAATAATTTATTAATAGAAAATATTTAAAAAATTCAGTAAAAGATTTTCATTAGCATAAATATTAATTAATCTATTTTAAAAATACTAAAAATTTTAATAAAAAAATGTTCATGAGAAATTCTTAATTGAAATTGATTAATTATTATTAGAAATATATTTAAAATGTTCATGGACATTTTCAGTTAATTTTTTTTATTTATATAATATTAAAATTCCATTTGAAATTTTAGCTAATATAAATATTATTTAATTAGTTAATTAGAAAACATTAAAAATTTTAATTGCAAATATTAATTAGAAAACAGCATTAAAATTGTTAACATAATTCAGTAATTAAAAAGATATCTAAATGTTAATTAAAAATGTTAAAATAATATAATTATTGTATTATATTTTATATATATATATATATATATATATATATATATATACATGTAATTCTGGATACATCAATTTAAATATACATGTACGTAATTATGCAATTATGAGTATACATAATTGGTTAAGTTCGGTTATGCAACCAATTGATATACATGCATGCATATACGTAATTACGTAACAAAATGGTTAAGATATGTCTATAATTATATTGACACGTCATTATAGTATTTTCTATAATTATCATTTGAAATTAAATTATATAATTTATTGCCTAACTAATACTATAGCTCATAAATTTTTACATAAGTTTGTAATTATTGACATGTTGTTTCAAATATGTACGCAATTATGAGCATACTCAATTGATTGATTCAATTATGCAAATCAATTCATATGAATACATGCATGCACTTAATTCATATGATAATGTTTGAAGATAATAATAAGTTTCAATCGATATCAAAAATTGATTTCGTATGCTTTAAAATTAAATGAGCAAATGAGTTTACCTGTCTCTAAATGGGTTTATCCATGTCTAAATGGGTATGGGTCATAAATGAGTCAAATATTTTATATCAATGGGTCATAAATGATCCTACCCATCTTAACCCATACCCACCCATTTAACATGTCTACCTACAATAAATCAAAAGTTTGAAATATTGGAGAAGCTTTAGTCTTGAACTTGGTCAAGTTTGACTATTTATCGAACATTATTATCTTACATTTTAAAAATATAAAAATGACCTAATTTTTATTTACCATTAGTGAAATCTACCAAATAAAATTTATCATTAACTGTGCGGGAAGATTTCTAATTCTTTCTCAGCGCATGTGCTAGTGTTCTTGAGTTAACTTGTGCCGGAGAATATCAATCTTGGTCTTGATTCTTTTTTCTCACTGTTTCTGATATTTGTCTGCTGATCTTTGACCATTTTGCTAGCTGAATGATCTGTTTGAATGCTCAACTGGAAAATATTGGTGAAGATTTGTTGAAATTTACAGGTGTTGATGTACGTGAGCTGATGGCAACCTCAAAAGAAGATGCAAAAAAAATTCTGGCCCTACTGCTACTAAAGGAAGAAAGTTGGAGGAAATTATTTGATACATATTCTTCGAATGATTTGAATCTTCAGTATTTCAAGCCTTCTTGTATAATGGTAGAATCATTGTTGAACCTCCTATAGATTTTATACAAGATGGGTTCTGAAAAATGGGGAGATTTAGTTGGAAGGAAGTTTCTTGGGAAAATCCCCTCCATATTCTTATGTGAAACCAATAATTGAAAAAATTTGGACGAAAGCAGGTGAAATTGAAATCTTTTCTCTGGCACCAGGGGTTTCATGTTTAAATTTCCCAGAAATGAAGGAAAATCATTGGTTTTGGAGAATGGTCCATGCTTCATTCGCAATTATTTCTTTGCCCTTGGGATCCTTCGGCTGAAGGTAAGAAAATTCAGTTGAATAAAATTCTTATGTGTGTAAAATTTTTTGATATACCCTCTATTTTTGGGACAAATGTGAGATTGAGCTATATAGCAAATGTAGTGGGAAGCCCTTTGTTCTTGGATTCTAATAATAAAAAGATGAAAAATCTTTCTTATGCAACAATTTGCATTGAGATAGATTTCAATGATGATCTAGCCTGAGTTTGTTGAAATTAGAGTCCCATCAGGGCAGCTTGTTAAGATTGATATAGAATATGCTTGGAAACCTGAAAAATGTTCAAACTGTTCTAATTCCTGGCATTCTTTGAAGAGCAGTAAAGCCAAAAATGTTTGGATGAGGAAAACTCCTAATAGCTATTACTCAGGAGACATTGAGAGAAGAGAGTATGAAAAATGGAAATGAGAAACTCAAGGTAGATAATAAAGATTGCATGAATACAGATGTACAAGCTGATAACAGTAAACAGAGCTATTAATAGAAGACAAAGAAGATACAACTGGGAGATCAAAAGAAAAAATAATTCTCTGATTTACCTGCAGATAATGAGGAAGAATAATGTTCAAATATTTCTGAAAATGTATTATGGAAGCAGCTAAGAGTAAATGGTGAAAACTCTTTTTCCATTCTTGAGAAAATAACGGAGGAAAATGAAGAAAACCATGAGTTTATAATGTCTTCTTCCAATTCAAAAAGGATGAATTCTATTTAGAAAACTAAAGACAAGAGTGAGATAGTCCAAGAATTTTCTGCGGATGCCAGATATGATTCTTAAATGGGGAGGAAGGATTGTGTCAAAGAGGAAAATCAAAAAGGTAAGAAGAAGGATAGACCTGCTAAAGGTCAGACAAAATGTGCCTGAACCAAAAGAATCAAAGTTGCAGCATGGAATATTAGGGGCTTAAATGATATCTACTGGCCTACTATACATTTTATCTGAGTCCACCAGCAATAAAATGCCTTCCGGGAAACCTACCTTAATAAGTTCTTCCACCTAAGCATGAAAGTAATTTGCTCCTTTCAACTTCATGTTCTATACTTTGAGCTTCACCTTTTCTGCTTTTTACGTTTCTCAACCAATTTCTAACTTCTTAGTTTTTTTTCTTCTTGTTTAAAACACCAAAATTTGAAGTTATGTAATCTTGTCAGCCTTGTGAACTTCTAACAAATCCCATCTTTCCATTGAGAGTTTGCATGCTTTTGTCAAGGCTCATGATTTGACTAACCCTTCAGCACAACTCTAGGACATCCATTGCTACCTGATACCAAGAGGCTGAGAGATCACTATCAATGCTTGTCAAATAAACAAAAATAAATAAAAAATTCCTTTGAGAACCATTGATCCTTTGAAAACTACTGGAAATAAAGGAGAGATATTTCTAGAGATGTGCCCTCAAGATCCCTCCAGATCACTCCTAAAATTCCCTCTGTTGATGTTCAACCTAGCAAGAGCCCTTGACGGTGACTCATTTCAAAGAAACTTCAAAGGCTAAATCAGAAACTGGATATGTAAAATGTTTTGAACAGACAGCAAAGAAGCTAGCCTGATCAAACTCTCTCTTGACACTAAATCCACTGATACAGGTTCTGATACACCAAATTCTAAGCCTGGTAAAGCTGTTGACAACAATCACACAGTTTATAAAGAACCCTACTCAATCCCTTATTTTGAAACTAGCAGCATAACTTGTAAGATTCCAACAAAAGGGGCAAGAGATCCAAACAGTCCTTGACAGATTTCTGACCCTGATGGGTTTACCACAGCAAAAACACCCTCAGCAGTTTGGAGGCAAGAAGGAGGAGTGTGAGCGTCCAAAAAAAAAAGGCCTGAAGAATCCAAATAACCAACTTCTTGCTGTTGAGGATGGCAAAATGGAACATTAGAGGCCTAGATGAGCTCTTCAAGAAAAAAGAAGTAAAGAGTCTTATCAAATTCCATTCCTTATGTTCATATGGTCATGTTAATAATAATAATCTAGATAGCTTAAGGCATATATAAATATACATATTTATTTATATTTATATATATGCACTAAGCTATCCAGATCATTGTTATTATTATAATTATTATTATTATTAACACACAGGAGGTTTTCAGGAACGAGTTTCTTATTCCTTGCAGGCTGCATTTCCATCATTTTATAGTGTGCCTTTTAAGATGAGCCAGGGAAAAATGTGCTTTATGAAATTGACAATAGCAGTTTATACAAACTATTTCACTTGCAGGCTAAGTTTCCATCATTTGTTTACTTGATCATACCTTCAAATTAAATGAATTTTTTCACTGCCAAGTTCTATGAGAATTTATAATAGACTTGGCCAATTGACTTAATTAACCATGTGTGATCTTATAGTGATTAAGGTTACCGCAATCTGTATAGGGAAGTCCATGGTGAAATTTTAATCTTTGTAACCAAACATGACACTCGCTTGTCTTGGATTGGGGAGGCAGGGGTCAGTAACATTCATGATCCAACGTCTATAAGAAGCAACTCTTCCATCGGGAAAAGGAGAGATGGAGGAGGAGCCACTATGGCAATCTTAATTGGAAGTTTTAAGAGTTCTTTTTGATTCACGTTTATATCTGAATATCTGTTATTTGAACAGAATCGACATATACTTTGTTAGACTCATGAGCATTTGATTTCAATATACTGCAGGTCTACACAATTTGAATAACATACTTTGAAAAAATTAAGAAAAAATGAAATAAGCATGATTTAAACTAAGTGCACATGAAGACTTGGGTAAATTAAGCGAGGGTATTTATTTGATAAGTAGATCAACGAGGGAAATTCAAGCAAGCAAGAAGTGGGAATGAATTAAGCCGACTAGGGCTTACAACTCAAAAGAGGAGAAACTAATTACCAGCAAGGTATCAAGGAGCCAGCCAGATAGATGAAGGTTGAGCACCTTTGCTGAATTTGTACAGCAAAGCAAGAAAATTGTCAATTGATTTCAAAAGAGGATGTAAAGGTAAAAATAATCAACATAGATCAAATTAATCATACAGACATACACCTGAAATTGAGGTAAGGCTTATATAAAACTCGAAACAAGAGGAATTACCAACGTATTAGCGAGCGAGAAGATGGGAGCAGGCAGAGCCCCTTGTTGAATGCAAACAGTAATTAAAGCCAGTAGGGGATGGAGATTGGATGAGATCGAAGTTAAAAATGAATCACTAATTTCAAATTAAAGAGCGACGCTAAAATAATAGCGAGAATTAATCAAACAAAAGGAGAGAGGAGAAAAGAGCTCTGGTCTGATGCGCGCGCGGAAAGAGTCTCTCACACTTTGCGAGAACAAAAATCTTTAAGGTTGCTTGATATTTGTTTTAAAAAAAATAGATAAACAACGGCAGAACTTCTCTTGGGATTTAAAAGAAAGTTAATAAATTTTAATTTTAGTTGTTTTCTAAGTTATTCAAATTTAAATTTAAATTTCTAAATTCATACAGATTTCAAGTTTTATACTATCCAATATAGTATGAGATTTTAAAATGTTATGAATTTTGTATTTGATTTTTAGATTAATTGTACTCTTTATTAATTTACCATCAAATAACTTTAAAATAATCATTGTATTAAATATATTTTGTCATTTGAGCAATATTTATATTAAATAATTATTTTTTGAGATTTTATTTGGTAATCTTTGAAAGCATTGATTTAGGAACTTGCATTTGAATTTACGTAAATTTGTAATAAACTCAATACAATTTTGAATTAAGTGTTATTCAAATTCATAAAAATTCATATCTAATGTTTAAATTTCATGTCAAATGCAAGATAATGACTACTCAACAATAAATATTAGAAGTATGAATTCCTTAAAAATAAAAAATATTTTAACATTGTTCAAAATAATGACTACTCGACAATAATTTTTTTCCTATTTTATTTTACAATTTTGAACAAATTAATACAATTTTGTATTGCATTCAACCCAAATCAACACATTTAAATTCAATGTTTGAACTCCAAAGTCTCAAACATGAAATATGTAAGAACCGGGAAAATATAAAATGGATTTCTGCACATTTCGTCAGCGAAGCTAGATTTCGTCGACGAAGGCAGTAGACTTTTCGTCGACGAAATTCAAAGGTTCGTCGACGAAGAGAAGCCGAAAGGTCTGGAAAATTTTAAATATCAGACTTCGTCGACGAGGCTGCCGACATCCGCGACGAAATACTTGATTTTTCGTCGACGAAGGCACTTTTCGTCGATGAAAACCGGGCGGGTAAAAGGGGGTATAAAAGGAATTTTCCCTTTTCTTCTTCACTAAGTTTCTCTCTCTCTCTCTCTCTCTCTCTCTAAACTCTCTCTACTCTCTCTCTCTAGATTTCCTCGCTGGTCGTTGATAGAATCGGAAATCTGAAGTTACCACGAGGATCGTGGAGGGATTCTTTACAACTTCTATGAATCGGAATCTCGATTCGAGCGTTTTCGGGTTTCGGGCCAAAATCGAGGTAAGGCTCGGTTTTTATTTCTGATTGGTATATGTATAATAGTATGGATCATAAGCATGTTTAGTACTATGATTTGTAGATTTCGGAGTCTCGGTTCATAGTTTTGAGGGCCGTAGAGTTCTTGGTTTGGTTTCGGGTTGAGGTAAGGGGATTCTGTTTATATCAGTTCATTTTTTAAATCGGGATCGGTAAGCCTGTAGGCTACGATCAAATGTATGTTTTGACTACTTATTTGGGGAAATCTATCGGGTAAAAGCAAGGGATTTTCAGGTTACAATTTTCAGGAAAATTGGGGATTTCTGGTATCATCTCCTATTTGATTGGAAAACTATTTATGTTGTTTAAATTGTATTATTGAGGTGACCGTAATCCATATTTGCATAAATTGTATACTTGAAATTTGTAAACGATATGATTTGCCGTAAACCAAATAAGTGTGGTACGTTTGTGTGTATGTATGTATTGTGTTCCAGATATTTGTGAAAAACAGTTATGTGGCGGCTTATTATCGTACGCTGAAATGTATAGGGACGTGAGTTCCAAAATGATTCCAGGTTTTGTGAAATCGGCTAGGGACGGCTAATTATCGTACGCCGAGAGTGGCTGGCTCTATATCCAGGATGTGAAATATCACGGAGAGTGACCAGCTCTATATCCGGGGTGCGAAATATCACCAAGAGTGGCTGGCTCTATATCTAGGGTGCGAAATATCACCAAGAGTGGCCGGCTCTATATCTGGGGTGCGAAATATCACCAGTATGATTCGGTCGGTCACCAAATGTAGCAACAAACCACAGTGGGCCTGGGTTGACGCAGCGTAGTTTGCACATGGTAACGTAATCGGGGTTAGACCAAGTGACCTTGTGTAGTTGCATGTGTAGCAATGAATTCACTATTGGACCTGAGTTGGAAACCTTCGTAGTTTAATGTGTTGGAACGTAACTGCTATGAGACTAGGTGACCTTGTGTAGTTGTGACTAGTGTGACTACACTGACCATATGTATGTATGTATGTATTTGAGTATCGTATGAACTGGAATGGTTTTGTGAAAATATTGGAACTATATGGAATTGTATGGAAATGTATGGAACTTGTTTTGAAACTGTACGTATTGTTTCACACTGAATCGTATATATGTGTTATGAAGTATGAAAATGACACTGGTATGCCACACACTAATATAACCTGCTTTCTCCCATACTGAGAGGTGTCTCACCCCGAATATATACAAATGTTTTTCAAGTCTTTCGGGTAGCCGAAACTAGCATCCTAGCATCCGAAAGCGGGTGTGTGTTTAGCTACTGTTAGTACCTGATAGGTACGAATTTTGTAACCGAGTTGTCCTGATGGATTTTGTTGACACTCGTGGTATGTATGGTATTTGTAGGTATGTTTAACCCTGTATGGTATAGACTCTGGTATGGTACAGTTTGATGTAAAGAAAGACCGTATTCCGCTGCGTATATTGATGAGTATGGATATGTGTATGTATGTATATAGGGCATCCGTTCACCCCACGGGGTCGGACCCTCTTTGTATGTTGTATCATGGATGTTTTATATTGATACAGAGACATTAGGTTACTTAATTCACCCCTGGGTCCCATTTCCAGGTTTGGGGAGTGACAAAATATCATCTTAAAAAATTGTAAAAAAAATAGCAAAACCCACAAATATACATGGCCACATATACTTTAATTCTTTTTCTATAATATTGACATAGTCTCATATCAATATTTAACGCAATCCCACATATAAAAACTATTGAATTTATGTAGTAATTAACTAAGCTCTAATTTCATCAGTAGCTGAACATTAATTCACATCTTGTGAACGGTCTTGTCACACTAGCTAAGGTGGTCTTACTCAACTAGTCACCCATGGATTCTTGTAGTTCACCACATAAACACATTCATAAAAGATCATGAAAAGTAAGTGAAAGCAATAAACAATTCATGAAAATAAATAGAAAGCAAGTGGTAAACATTGAAGTGACGTAATTTCGTCATCTTTATAAGTACAATTTATTTAGCGAGGGAAGTAAGCAAAGTAAGCATGTTTAATAAATGCTAGTGAGTTTTATAAGACTAATGAACATTCATTCTCCCCTAAAGAATTTTATATGCTATTTAAGTTTTGACACTAAAAGACATCAAAGCATAAAAATCTACACTACTATTTACATAGGGACAAGCAAGCATATTGTCATAAACAAGCTTACATGTGGCATTTGAGCCACCAAAATAAACACAATTGCAAGGAGCATGAAAATGGCTAAAGTGATATAATGGAGAGGAATGACTGACGTCGATTTTTTTACGAAATTGAATGCTTTCCCTAAAGTATTTATATATATTTTTATTCATTAATATAGTTTTATTCTTATATTATGGGTAAACATCTCGTTTGGACTAGAAAAATAAACTTTAAAATTTGAGAAAACATAAGGTTAACAAATAAACTTTAAAATTTGGTAATAGTTAACAAATTTCGAAGACGAAATTTTTGTAAAGAGAGAAGAATGTAGTAATCCAAAAAAAAATAAAAAATAAAAATAAAATTTATTAAAAATAATAATAATAAATAATATTAATTAATTAATTAATTATTATTAATTAAATAATATAATATAATATAATATAATATATATATATATATATATATATATATCAGTTTCCTTTTTTTTTTTATATTATTATTTCTTCTTCTTCTTCTTCTTCTTCTCTTTTTCTTTCTGAGTTCACGCAGCTCCTCGTTCCCTCTCTCCCACTCTCCTTCATTATGTCTCCGTTATTCGGCCAATCAAAAATTCAAAAATACCGTTGGACTTTGTTCGCTGCCACCGACATTTCTACTGGAGCGGATATGTCGTAGGAGCGGCGTAGACATATCTCCTGGGATAAGGTCAAATCTCAAACTTACCTCAATTTCTATTAAATTATAAGCCCCATTAACGAACGGAAATTTCCAGGAGACTCGTGGGGAGATTCTCTACAATCTAACCGGAGCGAGTTTTCGAATTGGAATTCTGGGGTACCAATCCTAAATCGGGGGTAAGTTTGATAATTTAGGCTTTTATTAGGTTATTTAGGGTATTCAAAACTTAGGGAAATTTTAGGGAAAGTTGTTTTAGGAATTATGACGAATAATATGGTGAAATTTGAATTTCAGGGTTTAGGGATTTTTGAACGCTTGGGGCGTAGGCTGGGGCGTTAAGTCAGAAATTTTATTTAATTTGAACCGATTAAATTAATATATTTATTTATTTACTCCACAAACTGCTCTCTGACTTGTGAGAAATGGTTTGAAGAAGCGACAATTGGATCTTCACATTATTTTAATGTTGCCACAACTGCAAAAAAAAAAAGGAGCGATTAAATGGAGAGAGGGTGAAGGGCATCCATCCTAATGTAGGGTGTTCAGATGAAGATATGATACCACTAAACAATTATATATTTATTTATTTATGTTTCTTGGTCACTAAAGAACTATTTGGAATTGGATGGCCAATGCCTCAAATGATATTTTCTATTATTTAAATTACAAGATATGCTTTAGGAACCCTGGGGACTAGTATAGTGTGAGCATGGTACCGTTGCTAGAGATTTGTTATGTGGCCGTGTGCGCCCACACCTGTGCTGAGAGGTGTAGGGTGGCGTTGTCCGATTTGCCTACGTGAGGAGAATGCACCCTTGGGTGAGGGCAATCGGACTAGCAGTTGTAGCTGCGTGTACCTGCGGAGTATGTTAGCCGAGAATATGGATGATTACTGTCTGGGTGGATCCCCCAAGATATTAGTCCAGCCTTCGGACCGCACAACATGTGCCATGGGGTTGTAAATGGCATGTTTGTCACAAGGAGTGTCTTGTATGTATATTCGTTAATTTATGTGAATATAGTTAATTAATAAGATAACTTCAAGGGCTTACTGAGAAAGGTGAGTGCTCTAGTTGCAGTAATGGTACTAGAGCATGGGGAAGCTACTTGTATGAGCGGGTAATTTTCCCTATCCTTGACTAATTGTGTGTGTGAGTGTAAATTAAGAATGTTTTCATAAATGTGTTTATCTATTTAGCGAACTGGTTATTTTTTGTACACTAAATGCATGTTGGTCACACACTGACATTAACTTAGTATTTCCCTTACTGAATTGTGTCTCACCCCTACTTTACAAACTGTCTTTTCAGGGAATCCTAGAGATCGGGTCTAGCAGGCTAGAGGAGCCGGGCTAGTGATGTAAATTTTATGTAGGTAGTGTGTAGATAGAGATTTTATTTTTGTTTTGTTTTATGGGATGTAATTATGTGAAAATGGATGTATTCGTGTATAAAGATAGTTAGAACTCTGGTAATGACTTTGAGGATTTTATATTTTATTTCCGCTACGTATGGGTGTTTTATATTTGATGAATATGGTATCAGGTACACTGACGTCACTAAAGTAGTACTCCGGGCCCACGTGGCGGGTCAGGGTCGTTATATGTAAGTTGGTTGCAAAGCTCAAAAAGGCTTAAGTTGCTTTAAAAAGGGTGGAATCCCTCTGCTTGGTACTCCACGCTGTGACTTTGCCCATTTTAGATTTTAAATCATGTGTATGCATATTGAACTCATCCCAACTTTGAAACTTCATAACTAGCCAATAATTGCCCCCATGGCAAGGGTTGTGCGATAATAATGCTCTGATCTAGACCTGATTCTCACAGGCTAGTCACGCTACATGTTCTCTAGTCTGATTTGGCCATCACCAACCTGGTCCATAATTCGACCAGTGGCCCTTCATACCAAATCGACTATCTCGGTACCCACGCCAAAAGAAATTGTCGTGTGGTTGCACCGTACCTTATGTTCTAGCAACGGTACCATGCGTTCTGATAATAAGCTTATCTAAAGCTTTCTTAGTAACAAGCTTTCTAAGGCGGTTCAAACATCATATATACAATTTATAATAAAAGCATGTTAACTTGTTTTCATTCCATAAAATATCTAAGCAATTCTAGTATTGACTTTTTGAGTCCGATCCCTGTTTTGATGCTGACAAAACACAAGTATCTCATGTGTGCATTTAGTGTCTTTGAACAGGTTCATGATTCAGCACACACTTGAGGTAAAAGACATGGAAGCCTGGAGGAACACAAAATCATATTTTTTCGGTGTATTCCTTGAAGTCAAAAGAGCAAATAGAAGAATAAGACATTTGTGTTTTATGTAATTGCATTTAATTTTATATCTCTGGTCTGTAATAATGCATGCATCTGCATGATGTGTATGAATGCTCAGAATGATCGTAGATAGACCCTAGGGACCAACACATCTCACCGAAAAACTCTTTTCTAAATAGACCAAAATTATACAAAGTTTTTGAAATAGCTTTAGGGTCAAAATTGGGGCTAGAATGAAGTTTACGAAAACTTCGATCGACCGAACTGGATTTTTTCGGTGTCTTAAAAAAGGACCTAGAAATGACCTTAGGACACTTACTCATGCATACCCATACTTGGTCATTTGAAATAGGGTGATTGTTGGCTCAAACAGGACCGAAATGCACAAAATGTGCACACTCGGTCGACCGACTCCATGTACAAAATGCCTGGTTGACCGAACCAGGACCAGGTCAACTAGTTGACCACAACCCAGTCGACCAAACTAGGTAGTTTATTTTGGCCCCGGTCGACCGAACCTGGTCCAGGTCAATAGTTTGACCATGACCCGATCAACCGAACTTGACAGTTCATTTACATCCGGTCGACCGAACTCCCTTGGAGTCAACTTTTTGACCACATGGTCGACCGAGCTCAAAATGTACTCCAATGCTCTAATCGACCGAGGGTCCTCGGGAAATGCCCCAACTACCTAGTCGACCGAAATTTTCAGTTCAAAATGTCTCGGTCGCCTGAACCGTGCTAAATTGGAAAATCGCCTTCGGATTTAGATGTCCGGTCGACCGAACCTTTAGTTCATTTCATGCCTAGTTGACCGAACCTCAAGAACTTCGGTCGACCGAACTTGTCCTAGTCGACCGGTACTCTCGGGTTGGAATATTTTTTAATTGTTTAAAATGTCATTAAACTTAATTAAACTTTTCCAAAGTACCAAGCGTGTCCCTCAACGGTCAAATTTGTTGAAAATCTATAAATACCCCCTCCATAACTCAGATTAGCAACTTTGATTAACCAAATTTCTCTGTCTAATCTTTTAGGCTAATTTTTATCAAATTTCCCCCAAATTAATTTTTCATTGCAAAAATCTTTTCTTGGGGTAAAATATTTTTAATCTCTTATACTCTCTTTCACTCTCTATGTTTGAAAAATAATTTTTGAAAGAGAGCACTTGTCTTAAAATCTCAAACTCTCTTTTCATCCATTCTTTTCAAAATCATTTTGTAAGAGAGTATATTTATTTAGGACAAATTATTTTTGTATTCACTTGCTTACTCTCACTTATTCTTTTGAGAGTATAGCTTTGGATTTCTACTAGATTATTTCCTTGAGAAATATATTTTGGGAGAAGTTATTTATTGTACAAATATTTTATTAAGCTTAATTCCTAGATTCTCCAAGTATTTCTAACTTGCATAAATCTTTGTTGGAGAACATAATACTCATTCTTCATATTCATTCTATTTGTGCAAAAATCATTGAAAGAGAAAAACCCCAAGTTCTCCTATAGTTTTATTGAAGTATCTTTTTGGAGAAAACTTTTTATTAGGGTTTAAATATAGTTAAGCACCCTTGCTCCCCTGAGCATTATTTCATATCATTGGAGTGTGTATTTTATTGAGCTTAGTGTGTACATTTCAGTTTGTATTTTTCAGAAGCACTTTCATGTACAAAAATGGTTTTTATGTAACGGTTGGGTTTGGCCCTTTAATTGAACTAAGGAGTCTCAGCCCCGTAAGTGAGACCGGTTCGGTTCAGCCCGTAATTAAACTAGGGAGTCTCAGCTCCATAAATGAGACTAGTTTTGCTCGGCCCAGTAATTGAGCTGGGGTTTTTCTCGCCCCATAAGGAGAGGATGTAAAAGGCTTTTGCTCCGCCCGATTAAGTGAGAAAGGTTAGTGGAATCCTTGGGGGTATGCCCAAGGCGGGGACGTAGGCTGGTTTTTGGCCGAACCTCGATAACAAATCTTGTGTCCCTCTCTCCCTATCTCATTTAAATTACTGTACTTTAAATTCAACATGTGTATGCCCATTCATTTACTGTTATATTTAGTTGCATGCATACATTTACCTTGAATGAGATACACGTGTATGCTTGAACCAATAGCGTAATCATTTTACATACACACGTTTAATATTGAACGGGATATGATATATGGTGAATCGACGTGATTGTTTAAATTAGGGAAAAATGTTTTAAAACCCAATTCACCCCCCTCTTGGGATCACACCAATTCCAACATCTAGTATCTTTCACAATTTCATTCATACATTCTTTCATTCATTCTGTCTATTATTCATGTTGTGGTATAAACCGGCACACACGCTCTTGGTTTAACCCTTGTACATACATATCTCTCGGTATTAAACCGACATATGATTTCTGCATTTTATGATAATAATTTGGAACTCTAGTTCCCATATTCCATAAACATGTTTCTTAGTTTAGTATAAATCCATTTCATATCATATGCCACACCCATTTGGTAAAAATATACAATACATAGTAACTGGTTCGTAAAATGTCATTTAAATGGAAAACAAAGGGTTTTGAGGATCCCCTACTTTAAGTTTAAGGCAAATAAATGAGTTTTAAGAAGATTGGAGAACATACCCTAAGTTTTTACCAAAACCGAAAAATCGACAATTTTACTTGGTAGAATTTTCCAAATAAGCAATCATAACGTACATATAAACATAAGTTACAGTTCTACCCTTTGGTTTTCTAAAATAACTGATGTAAAAAAATCCCCTAACCTTTTTATGTAAAAATGAACTCGAATGGCTCGAAACGGTAAAATCCTAGAACTTCAATCCGGTGAAAACTCATATCCTTGCTAGACAGTGGAAGAGAGAGACAACCAGGACCCGAAACCAAGCTCGAAAAGGCTTTATGAAGAAAAAGTTTTGAAACCCTAGGAGAGAGAAAAGAGAGATTTAATGAGTTCAACCTTATTTATAGGTGAGTAGACCCAGGGAAAACCAGCGCCGGTTTCCCCTGTCTCCACAAAGTCGTCGCTGATTTTGTGGTTGACTCGCCCTGTTGAGCAAAAACCGACGATGGTTTTTTT
Source organism: Malania oleifera (assembly GCF_029873635.1). Lineage (NCBI taxonomy): Eukaryota > Viridiplantae > Streptophyta > Magnoliopsida > Santalales > Ximeniaceae > Malania > Malania oleifera. Next base: position 138,408,660 of record NC_080417.1, read on the forward strand.
GCTGCTTAGAAAACCTTCTACGGTTTTTGCCCTGCCTTGCCAAATTTCTTCTCTTTCACTTATTTTCCTTTATTTCTCTCTTTTATATTCTTTTTCTTTTATTGTCCGGGTTCGGGTTCCTACATATGTTCTGTTGCATACAAAATTTTTTCAAAAATTATTGTAGGTTGATTGATGTGTTACCTGAATAGAATTATCTCTCCGGAGCATGGGGCTTTTCTCCCTAGTTGAAGTATTTTTGACAATATTACTCTGGCGCAAGAAATGGTTCACTCAATCAATAGAAAGAGTAAATGGGGAAATTTAGTTTTAAAAGTGGATATGGCAAAGGCTTATGATCAGATTGACTGGAGATTTTTTATTTGGGTCTTGGAGGGTTTTGGCTTCTCTAGTCATGTTTGTAACTTAATTGCAAAATGTGTTAATACCTCATGGTTTTCGATCATGATGAATGGTACGAATAAGGGTTTTTTCAAGTCTCAATGGGCCTTAGGCAAGGTGATCTTCTATCTCCATATTTATTTATTTTGATGGAAGAAGTTCTTTTTATATTATTAAAAAAAAAAATTTGAGGAAGGTAGGATCGGAAAATTTTATTTTCCAAGGGGAGCTTCTTTAATCTCTCATTTATTATATGCAGATGACTTACTTGTTAAAGCTAACGGGGAAAAGAGATCCTTGGAGATGCTTTTGAAGACGTTGGATTTGTATGAAAGTTGGTCTGGCCAATTAATCAATAAGGAGAAATCAACTCTCTTTTTGTCCAACAAGATCAAAATTTCTAGAAGAAGGGGGCTATTACGATTGACGGGTTTTGTGGAACGAAATTTTCCAATGAGCCTTACTGCTAAAATGTTATATCCGTTGGTCTCAAAAATTCGAAATAAGGTGGCGAGTTGGAAGATGAGGTTGCTGTCTCAGGGAGGTCGTCTCATCCTTATTCGACATGTTTTATCATGTATGGTGACACACATGCTCACGATTCTCTCAGTTCCTTTGGTGGTAATAAAAAATATTAATTCCATTCTCTCTTCTTTTCTCTAAGGAGAGAGTAATGGTAGGAAGAAAATGAAATGGTGTGCTTGCTCAAATGTTTGTAAACCCCTAAATGAAGGGGGTGTTGGCATAAGGACCTTAATGATGTTCAAAGATCTTTTCACATGAAGTTTTCTTGGATACTGATGACGTTAAATAATCTTTGGACCCATTTCCTTAATGCTAAAAACGTTAAATTAGGTCACATGGCTTCAATCAATTATACTCCTACAAGCTCTCAGATTTGGAAGACAATCTTAAAGGTCTTTCCAGAGGTCTGTGAGAATGTTTATGTGAAGGTTAGAGAAGGAAAAGCTTCTTTTTGGCTTGATGAATGGTTGAGTAGTGGTCCCCTTGTGGAGTGTCCTTATACCGTCCAGCATCCTGATCTTAAGATTCAAGACTGCTGGGAGTCTGAGAATTGGGATACTGATATGCTGAAAGATTTGGTAGAGGTCCCAAAAATGGATGAGATTTTATTGTCATTTATAAATCACAAATCAGGACCTAAAGTGTCTATATAAATAGAAAATTTTCAACTACCTCAACTTAGGAGGTGATAAGAATTAAAGGGAAGCAGTATCCGTGGATGGAGTGTGTAATAACCTGAACTTAGAAAAAATAAATAAAAGAAAAAGGGGAAATCGAAGAAAGGGAAAAGGAATTTAAAAAGGGTAACAAGCAGGCGCTCGTCGCCAAACATGATTTTCTCGTCGACAAGCGATCTTTTGAGCCTTGTCACCAAGTATGCATGTCTCGTCAACGAGGATGTACTGAGAGAGGTTCTCATATTTCTGAATTTCATCAACGAGCTCCCGGTTTCGTCCAAAAACGGTGTGCTTGGGCTCGTCGACAAGGCCACGTGGCAAGTTTCCTATAAATAGGCAAAAATCAGAATTTCACTGAAGGAATTCATTTTCTTCTGTTTCTCTCTCTAAAATTCGGCCCCTCTACCTTCTCTTTACTATTCCAGCCCCATTTCTCCTCGGTTCGACGATCAGAAGCTACCATGTTGATCCTGAGGAGATTCTCTACAACTTAGTCGAAGTAGAATTTTGATTTAAGGAGTTTGGGAATCATCCCAAAATTAGGGTAAGTAGGATATTTTAAGTTATATTGTTAATATGAAATGTATAGGGCCTAGGGAGTGATAAAATAACATTTTGCTGAAGTTTAGGTTGATAAACTCGGGTTTTTGAATTAGGGCCCGGGTGAGTATTGTTGGCGTCGTTTCGGGGTTTTCGCAGGCATAATTTTCAAGAACAGGTAAGGGGAATTTATTATAGTAGGATTTTTATTAAACTTTAAACTAGTTACTTTGAGAATGTAATATATATATACACACACATATGGAAAAGAAATTGTGTGACAGGAATACAATTTTTACAATTTAATTGGTTGTTGTAAGAATAGGATGATGAAATATATTATTGGATTGAGAACAAAGGTTAATTGTGGATTTTGGCATGTTGTGAATACTGATTGGTGATGAATGTTGATTGATTGTGAATACTGTTGCTTGAATTTGCCGCGTGACAAATAATGTGATATGTGTGTAGATTTTTTGTTGTTATTCGTATGTATCACAATATAACGTTAGCAAGTCTGAGGAGTTCGTTATATTGCCTAGATGTAATCACGATATACGTTGGCAAGCTTGAGGAGTTCGTATATTGTCATTATCTATTGGGGTAGAGCATTGACAAGCCTGAGAAGGTTGTTCTACTAATATACTACGGGTAGGTCATGGGGATTTGTACTAGTGGTTAGTGGTGCTTGAGTGGGCCACGTTGTATTCATGTGATGATGTTTGTCCTATGTGGACCAGTCCTGTGTGGACCATGTGATGATGTTTGTCCTGTGTGGACCACTCCTATGTGGACCATGTATCGTTTATGTGGAATGTTATCTGATTAGATGAATGATATATTAATTTAATTGTATATATATGCATATGGCAAAGTAAAACTTTCTTCCAAGAGCTTGCTGAGAAAGGCAAGTGCCCCAGTATTTTCAGTTGATGCCAGAGTAGAAGGAAGCTACTTATATGTGCGGGAAATTCTTGGAGACTTTGTCTATATACATAGCCCGATGGCTTACTGAGTAAGGCGAGTGCCTTGATACTGGTATTAGAGCAAAGGGAAGCTACTTGTATGGGTAGGTAATCTTCCCTATTCTCGGGTATTATTATTAAAAATAATTATGAATGTGAGTAAAGAATCAGAGGTCAAAACTTATGCATATTAAATGTGGGTATGAACTCAGAGATTTATGTTGATATTAATGATGTGTTTTCTCAACTGGGGTTGATAATGATTGGCAAAAGATTGTATATTTTATAATATTTAAACACTCTGCCACACACTGCTATGATTTGTTTTTCCTTACTGAGATGTTTCTCACCATAGTGGATGATTATATTTTCAAGTCCATCAAGAGGTCGAGCTTAGGGCTCTAGGGCAAGGTAGTATTTTGTGGTAAACTTCAGAGTGCTTGTAATGGTAGTTAGTATAAAGTTATGTTTTTAAGTTTTGGAATGTAATATAAACAACTGTTGTAAATGTTTTGGGGCTTATAGATAGACACTGGTATTTAAATTGAGGTTACTTATTTTACTTCCGCTGCATGATTGTGGTATATGGTGTGATAAACAGGTGAATGTGACACGTGACCTTCGGGCCCCACTTGGCGAGTTCAGGGCATTACAGAGTGGGTTTGGTATAAACTACTACCTAAGAAAGTATCAATGTGTATGTGGAAAGTCATGTTCCAATGTCTCCCTATAGATGAGAGAGTGTGGAAACTTGGAGTTGATATGGTCTCATGCTGCAACTGCTGCATGGATAAAAAAGAGAAATCTCTCAATCCTGTTTTGAGTATGGGATCCATCGCAAGTATGGTTTGGAATAGAGCAATGTCTGTCTTGGGAATTCTAAATTTTGATGATGAACCTTGGAGGGTGAAAATTAGTAGATGATTCATATGTGACAAAAAATCAACCCAAAAAGGTACGATCATTGGTTTGTTACCTACTATAATTTCTTGGAGACTATGACTCAAATGGTGTAAAGCCCGCATAAAAGATAAGTATGAGTTGAGGAATGCAGTTTGGTTATCGGAGAGGTTTTGGCTCGCAAAAATTGTAGAAGGCGTGAAGGGTTCTCTGCCTTCGATTGATAAGAATTTATTGGAAGAGTTCCAAGTGAAAACAATAACACTGAAGGTTAGAACTCCTTGAAAAGTAGTTTGAGAAAAGCCTCCTATAGGTTGGTTAAAACTAAATATAGATTACTCTTGTAGAGGAAATCCAGGTTCTTGTGGTGGTGGTGGTATCATCCGCAACTCATCAAGTAATATTAAAGCCGTTTTCTCTGAAAAATTTGAGTCAGGTACTAATAATGAAGCGGAGTTGCAGATTCTTATTAGTGACTCTTCTCGGAATTGATGGTGGGATGGATCACATCTAGAATTTGCTCTTCCTGGTACTTATGGGACTTTTGAAAATTATTAGAGGAGCTACAAGGCCTTTAGTTCTCTATAAAGCACCAATTTAGAGAAGGTAATTAGGTGGCAGATTGCTTGGCTTGTCAAGGTGACGGAGGCAACACGATGAGATATTTTGTAGGTGATGTGCAGTCAAGTAAAATGAGAGGTCTAATTCATATGGATAAGATGAATATTCCAAGCTTTCGTCTTTAATTGTCATCATTTGGTTTTCCTATGTTTTCCTCAGGCTTTTGTTTTTCAGGTAATTTGTTTTTGTTTGTGTTTGTTTGTTTTGATTACATATGGACATGTTTAGTTTGTTTTAGTTGTTTAATGGTATGGGTTTTATTAGGCTTATTTTGGTTTTGTTGTTTGGGTTGGTTTTGATAGTCTATTTGTAAGTTCCTTGTGGCATGTTTATAACCACGGTATTCCTCTGCCATAAGTGAGGGCTATCAACAAATTTGGGGTTTTCGTAAAAAAAAAAAAAGATTTGAAATTCACATATAATCAACATGTTCATGTTTAATAGGGCTAACTTAAAGGAGAGTCAAGTGCGAATTTTGGGAAGTATATGTAGACTAGTATAAATTTTGAACCAAAAGAAGGCAATTTGGAAACAATCTAAACCAAATCACAAATGGGCAAAACATATTTAAGCCTCAAATGTATCTCACACACCTATTAACCATCTAGTGCATTATTTTACTACACATTGCTCAAGGACTAAGACTACAAACAAACCAAGCCACGCATGAGCGACTCGAGAGCTTGACTCAGTAAAATACTCGTCCAGACTTGTTTAGTATATAAATAAAAGCAACTCAAGCCCAATTTTAAGCTCTTTTACTAAACAAATCAAGCCTAAACATAGGTTGACTTGACTTGTGTTAGCTCATAAGCAACTCAATTACAAACTAGACTAGGCTCATTTACTAAGCTTGTTAAGGGACTTGATAATGAGGTTGTTAACAAGTTTAATCCAACCTCACTAAGTGCTTCAATTCTTTTTTCTTTGTAGTATAATAGTAGTTTCTCTTTCAAAATGAGTATTGAAAAAGGCTCAAGCCATATTGTAGGATTGACCCAGTCCCAAAAGGTCATTTATAGAATTTGAGTTTGAGCTTGAGTTCGAATCGGCGAGTTTGAGCCCAGAACGAACTCCACTCCACCAAGCCAAGCCCAAACATCAAACCCGCATCCATATTTGTTATATTGTTCACAACAAACAAAATTATGTCATAAAATAATGTGCAAAATATCTATTTGGTGGGTACAAAATGGTCATAATACATGTATTTGGAGTTTTTTACCAAAATATTATTAAAAAAAATCAAAAAACACAAATATGAAGGAAATTTAGAAAATTTACACAAATGTACCCAACCAACTTTCCAAAAGTCGGTTTGGGTTTTAAAAAAAAAAGTCAGCCGCAATTCTTGACTGTCAAAATAAAATAAAATAAAATAATTGAGAACCAACTTTCCAAAAATCGGTTTGAGCTTCAAAAAAAAAAAGGTCAGCTGCAATTCTTGACTACCAAAATAATAAAAAAAAAATAAATTTGAGAACTGACTTTTCAATAGTCAACCCCCCCCCCCGGGCCAAAGACCAAATCCCAACCCCCCACCCAAAATCAAATAATAAATATATATTATTTTTAATTTAAATAATAATAAAACATATATTATTTTTAAAATTTTAAGATTTAAATAAAAATTTGTAAATAAAAAAAATTAGTGTCATTTTATATAAAAAATATTTTCTACTTTTTATTTATTTTTCATATGAATTAAAAAAAGTAAATTAATTTTTTAATTTCAAAATATTATATAAAAATGAATACAATAACAAAAAAATTGAAATAATTTACTTTTGAAAATAATAACACAAAAAGGACATCTTACTTCCTAATTACATAAAAAAAATTATTTTAAAAAACGATCCATTTTTTTCCCTAAATAGAAAATTTATCTCTAATTTTAATTAATCTTTCCTTTCCACGCTATTCTACTTTTCTTTCGAACCAAATAGGACTAATGTACTACAATGGAATCTATCATCTCTTCTACCAGTACAGCCCGAAGGGAGCTGTGTGGGGCAACATCGTTTGAGCTCACTCCATCTCCAAGGATCTCATCAACTAGGTCGCCCACGAATTCCTACTTGGCGAATAGGAAGCAGAGTGGAATTCGTGGCCATTGGCGTGTGAGTCCCGCGTGGGATGCGCGGAGGTGAGCTGGCAGACCCATGTGGCTCCAAATAAATGAGTTTTTTACTTCAAATCCCCCCAGTTCTGCTCCTGCTTCCCCCATTGAAAGTAGGAATCATAAATTTTTTTAAATTTAAATAATAAAAAAATATATATTATTTTTCAAATTTTAATATTTAAATAAAAAGTTATAAATAAAAAATATATTTTTAAGTGTCATTTAATACAAAAATATTTTTTACATTTTATTTATTATTCAAATGAATTAAAAAAAAGTAAGTTAATTTTTTAATTTCAAAAAATTATATAAAAATGAATACAATAACAAAAAAATTTGAAATAATTTACTTTTGGGAATATTAAGACAAAAAATGACATTTTACTTCCTAATTACATAAAAAATTATTTAATATATAATTAAGAATGGAAAAATTATTTAACATATTATTTGATGTATATTTTATATAGGAAAATTTTAAAAATATTTCTTACCTAACCGACTTTTCAAAAGTCGGTTTGGATTAAAAAAACAAAAAACTTGCACAAAAATCTAGGCACAAAAAACAATTAGAATGAAACAATGGAATAGAAGAAAAATGTAATAGAATAAAAAAATTATAACACGTGTTTCACATGTTCTCCCATCACCGATGTATCCAACCCATGCCGCCTGCGCACCACAACTGGGTAAAAATTCGAGCATTCCCACATTCCGATTTTCGAAGTATAGTGGATTAGGTGTTTCGCCTTGACCCAATTCACGAAATCTCTGCTTTGGTACAAGTAGGTCATTCTCCGGTGCTTTCTTCAGTTGCCGACAACCATTCTCCAATGTTCGTGTCGCCTGATCCAGCCTGTGGTCGGGTCACAAAACGTGCTCGCGTTCATGTTCAGGGTGGGAACCACAAGGGGGTTGTCGTCAGGTTTGATCTATTCACGAAGATACGGGTCGGATAGGTTAGCGGATAAGACGAAGTTTTGGACCTGTCTGTTCTGGGGGTCGAGCCTAGTGTAGAGGATGACGGGTTTGTTGCCTGGGAGGATGGTGGCAGATCCGGACTAGCACCCATTTATGTCGAAGGGCTTGGATGGATAGATGGTCGGGTCAAGGGCGACCCTATTGATGAGGTTCTTGGAGATGGAATGAGTCCAAACGATGTTGCCCCACACAGCTCCCTTCGGGTTGTGCTGGTAGAAGAGATGAATAGATTCCATTGTAGTACATTGGTCCTATTTGGTTTGAAAGAAAAGTAAAATAGTGGAAAAAGGAAATATTAATTAAAATTAGAAACAAATTTTCTATTTTGGGAAAAAAATATGGAAGTTAGTTTTTTTAAAAAAAAATTTTTATGTAATTAGGAAGTAAGATGTCATTTTTGTCTTATTATTCTCAAAAGTAAATTATTTCAATTTTTTTGTTATTGTATTCATTTCTATATAATATTTTGAAATTAAAAAATTAATTTACTTTTTTTAATTCATTTGAAAAATAAATAAAAAGTAGAAAATATTTTTTATATTAAATGACACTTAAAAATATATTTTTTTATTTACAAATTTTTATTTAAATCTTAAAATTTTAAAAATAATATATATTTTATTATTATTTAAATTAAAAATAATATATATTTTATTATTTGACTTTGGGTGGGGGATTAGGATTTGGTTTTTGGGGGGTTACTTTTGAAAAGTCGATTCTCAATTTTTATTTTTATTTTTTATTTTGACAGTCAAGAATTATGGCTAAATTTTTTTTTTTAAAGCCCAAACCGACTTTTGGAAAGTTGGTTGGGTACATTTATGTAAATATTCCCAATTTCCTTCATATTTGTGTTTTTTAATTTCTTTATAATATTTTGATAAAAAAACTCCATGTATTTGATACTTAGAAATTGAACAAAAGGTGTTGTCATCATAGCATAATGATGCAAAAATGTATATAAGTCCACAACATAAAATAAAGAATAAAGTATTATTCTCAAATTTGACCATTGGAATATCCGCTTTATCATATTCTACTTCATGATAGAATAATTGCAATGTTTACAATAATATTTGTTGTATAATTACAATATTCTATTTTTTGTACATACATAAGATATCAAATCTTTGTACTATTATCATTTTATTCTTAGAATAAACATTTTGCAGCGTAGTTAATACAATCTAAGTGAATTATTATGTGCTAGGAATTTTTGCAAAATATTTCATTGTAGAATCCAAGGCACAAAAAGTTTTATTCAAAATATTCATCTACTATTAAAATATATGTATACATAAAGGGAATTGCTTGTGGACATGGCATTAAAATTTTTTCTTTAAACTTTTGTTTCAATATATTTTGGAAAACATACCATCTTTATTTGAGCATAAAATAAATCAAAAATATTAGAGAAGCTTTAGTATGTCTTGAATTTGGTCAAGTTCGACTATTTACCAAACATTATCATCCTACATTTTAAAAAATGTAAATATGTCCTAATTTTTTTTATTAACTATTAGTGATCACTATCAAAATAAAATTAATTATTAATTATGAATAATAATTGATTTATACGTTCATTTTGAACGTATAAATGATTTTGAAATTACAATAAGTAGTTAATCTGAAACTTATTTTAAAGATATTAATCATAATTTTCTAATAGAAAACCCCACGGAGATCGCACTGGAGCACGGTCTTGCCTTTACTATCCTCCCCAAGTCCAGGGGACATCTGCCTATCCTCCTCAATATCCAGCGCCACGACAACTAACCAGACACCCGCTTCCTCATTCTACAGGTCTTCCACTAGCATTTCTAATTCCATTAGATTTCGAGGTTAAACTCACACATGCCTACACACATGCACGTACACATGCATACATCCACCTACAATAACTAAGGATCAACGTACACATGAATGCTGCTATGTTTGCTAGCTACTTCGGTGAAGCCCACATGAAACCACAGACATTAGTTGATATCGACTTCTTGGTTGTCAATGTCTTGCCTAACTTTTTGATTGAATTTGAGTAAGGTTATCTAGCATGATCCTTCCATCAGTTCCCCTTAGTGAACGAAATATTTCAAATAATGAGTCTTACATAGTAGGGTCTAGATATAATATGATAGAACCCATTATTGGTATTTATTAGAAAACCCCTCACTTATGGCGAAGAAATACCGTGGTTTCAAGAACACACACATAGAGAATAAAGCCTTGTAAGGTCAGCATTATTGGTATTTATTTTTTCCAAGATCGTTGTCCACAAAAAGGCCTTAACCTTGGAGGGAAGTTCAACTTTCCAATGAGGGAGTAAGGGGCAAAAGGAGAAGCATTAGGGGCAAGAGTCAAACAAGAAAATAAAGAATTACAAGAAAAAACCCCAAAAGAATCTAGATCTCAAACTCTTTTGTCACTCTCAAACTGGAATTGAAAAGAATGAAAAGCCTAAGGAAATCCACTCTCTTGCAAGTAGAAGAAAGCATAGATAGGAGAGTCATTAAGAGAAGATAATTGACAGAGACAAGGAGACATAAATGCCAAAGGAGCCGCCCACCCCAATCCGATGATCCTCCCAAAATTGGATTATCTCCCCATTACCATCACAGAACCAAACATGATGAGAAAACGAGAGGTGAATTTCAGACATGCATTTCCAAAGACTAGAATAGGTGAAATTAACCCCAATCCTATCATCCCACCCATTTTGAAGAAGCACAAGTTTCCTTTAAGAATCATTGATTTAATTTCAAGATTTCCTATATACTTAGATATGCAATAGAATTCCAGAATGGGAGAAAAATTAAAAGCCTAAATATCTAAACATTCAAGTAAATAAATTCTAAAAAAACAATTTAACTTCCCACTTCCCCCACTTTCTCTCCTCTTTTCACTTCCACTCTCCCATACCTCCTCTAGTCTATAAAAACCCATAGGGGACCAAGGGATTTTTTTTTTTTTTTTGGGGGGGGGGGGGGGGGGGTACCTCTCACTATCTCTCTCTTATTTCTCTCTCCTCCTTATCTTTCTCTCCCTCTCCTTGTCTCCCCCTCACCAACTCTCTCTTCTATTTCTCCCACTATCCTTGCACCCTCACTCAAATTCCTCCATCTTCTCCTTCAGGCTCGTTCGGCAAACTGATACATCCCGATGAGTGCGTTTTTCTCCATTCTTGTGCACTTTCCATGGCATGAAGATTTTTTTAACTTTTATCTTCTTACATGAACAAAAAATGTCTTTTTTTACTATATGTACATCTTGCATATAATGTACAATTGATTTTTTTTTCTTTCTAAATGTATAATTGATTTTTTTTCTTTCTTTAAAAAATAAAATTTTCATATCTTATATGTGGGAGTATGTTTTGGAAAGAAAAAATAATATATCTCTTTGTACAAAATTTTCTTTAGAATAAAAAAAAAAAAAACTTTTTCTAAAGGCTTCGTATGGATGTTCATGTGTGGACTTGCATGTTCTCCTTTTCGTTGTCACTCTTATACACGGTTTTACATTCTTTTTCAAATAGACTGTTTTTTTTTTTTTTTAAGAAAATGGACCATTTTATATTGATGAAAACTTTTGAAAATGGATAATTTATCTTTCCATGCAAAACCAAGTCATATTCTCTCACTGTATGGGTATTTCGAAATTGGGACAATTGATTTCAACAGATTTATTTTGAGGAAGTTGAGGGACCGGTATGGGATTAATAAAGCCTCCCTGAAAAAAAAAAAAAAAAAGGGTGGGGGGTGGAACTCGTTGTCCTGGTTTTGAAATTGGGAAATGAGCGTCATTTTTTTAAAAAAAAATTATTTTTAAAAAAGTAATGGGATCCCATGAGATTAAATTTCTCATATTCCCACGAAATTGTCCAAACTCATTCCCTCAATTTTGAAATTCGAAAAATGGATGTTTTTAAAAATTTGTCCTCGAGGAAGTAATGAGACCTGCCGAATTAATTTCCATGCATGGATCCCACAAAATCCGCTAAACTAGTTTCCTCAATTTTGAAATTTAAAAAATTGGTACCTTTTTTAAAAATTTTTGTTCTAAAAAAAGTAACGGATGTCTACAAATTCAATTAAATGTGAAGGGAGTTGTAACATTTTGTCAATGGTTAGATGTAGCAATTTGATTATCGTGCTTTAAGCAATTTTATCTTAGTTTTTTGTGTGTATGTGTGCTTGGCTTTTGTTATTGCATTTAATTAATTATACTACTAAATTTTGAATTGAATTATGAAAAGGATTATATTGCACTTCCTTTTTGAGTTTTTAACTGAAAATATTTATTAAAAAAAATTAAAAATACAAAAATAGATGAAATGGGTAATATTTACGAAAATATACCCAATCGACTTTCCAAAAGTTGGTTTGGGTTTTAAAACTAAAAAGCAGCCGCAACTTTCAGTTGGAAAAAAATATATAAATAAAGGGGGCTGGGGGAAAGGCGTCAGGGAGAGAGGGTCAAAGGGTGCCTGGGGAAGGGAGAGAGAGGGGAGGGGGGTTTAATTTAGATTGTCAGACAAAAAAAAAAAAAAAAAGAGAAGGGTGAGGGTACTTACATGCATGCATGGGAGGGGCAGGGAGAGTGGGGAGATTGGCCGAAATTTTTTTTTTAAAAAAAAGGGACCAAACCGTTTGGTGATTAATCCCATGCATACCAATTTAATTTCAATTTTTTTTAGCAAAATAAATGTGAAGTCTTAAACTTATATATGTATAGATTGGTATGTTACTTAATATAAGTTTATATTTCAAAATACACAAATTTAAATTTAAGATTTCAACTTCAATTTGCTTGAACAGTAACTCTGTATTTGGGAGTTTAAATTTAAAACCTTATATGAATTCAAGCACAAATTTAGATAAAATATAATATAAATTTAATATAATATAAAATTATATTAAGTAAGACCTAGGTCATTGGGATAGTTTATTTACGTAAAAAGTCGAGGGCAATCCGGGGGCAAAATCGTTAGCGTTCACATCAGTGTTTTAATTTGGACCAGAAGAAATCACAATTGTAGCAGTAGCTGCACATTACTATGTGAAGCATAGGGAGAGAGGAAGATTAAAGTAAGAATGATGCATGCAAATTTACTTATTTTTTGTAATAGTAACAAGATATGTACTAATTACAAATTTGAAATTAACAAGTTTTTGTTAAGTAAATTTTGTTTTATTTTGGTAATTTTAGCAATTTGGTATATCGATTCTATATTCAACTTTAAAATTCTTTTCTTATCATTCCTATTTCTTGCCTTGTTCCAGTTGTTAATAATTTATTTTTTAAAGTTGAGTCTTGTGATTATAAAGCTATGAGGGGACTAACGCATGCATGCGTGGGAGGGGCATGAAGAGAGGTGTCTGGGCCGAATTTTTTTTAAAAAGGGAAGCATAATGAAAAAAAGTAAAAAAAAAAAGGTGAGGGATAGGTGTCGGGAGGGGGAGAGAGGAGGGGGGGGAGAGAGAGAGGGGGGGGGGCTCATCTAACAATTGCATGCGTAAGTACGTGAATAGTGTCCAAACCGATTTTTGGAAAGTTGGTTTGGTATTAAAAAATTAATTCCTGATAGTGTCCAAACCGACTTTTGGAAAGTCGGTTTGGTATTAAAAAATTAATAGTGTCCAAACCGACTTTTGAAAAGTTGGTTTGGTTAAAAAAAAAAAAGTAATTCCATCATGCATGCATGCGTGTGGATGTACGTAAAAAAAAAAATCAAAATTGACTTTCCAAAAGTCGGTTTTGTTATGCTAGCCCCTTATATTTTTGTTCATCATCCCTCAATCATTACTCAAGCTTTCTCTTGTTTCATTTATTAGTTGATCCTCCAACCTTCTTACCACCTTGCAGATAAACTCTACTTTTGATTAGTCATAATGACGTCAAATTCGTCAGCTAACAAAGTTATGGTCTTATTATACATTGATGGTGAGATTATTCATGGATCAACCGGTATTGAGTATAGTACTAGGCCAACGAAAGCCATTCGAATTCAAAGGAGGATGAAGTTAGAAAGTTTGAAACACAAAATATATGAAGGATTAGATATTGATCCAAAGGAGTACATGTTAGAACTGACATCGAGATATCCGCAACGAGGGGGTGATGGAAATTTGTTCTACATTGACATCCCAATAAAAAATGATGTAGACATCCTAATTGCGTTGGACCCACAGAGTTCTTGTCCGGATGTATATGTAGTTAAGAGTTTTGTTAATCGCAGTCCTCAAAGTAGTAGTATGGGCGGAGCCCCAACTTTGCAGGGGGAAGCATTCATCAATTCTCAACCATATATCGAATATGGTACCGGTGAAACGAGCAGACTATTTGATCACCTTTCACAGGTGACTGCGGCGTTAGATTTGAATGACGTCCCTAGTACATCATTTCAAGCAGAATTCTTGACAATAGAGCTTCGACGTGAGGAGTCTACCTTGCAGGGATTCAATGTGGGAAGCAATTATTATCACAAAGAAGAACAATCAACAGAGTATAGGCATGACTGAAGTTTAACTGGAGCTGTGTCCATACCAGACTTCCAAACAGTTCCATCTATTGTCATGAATGAGAGGGGGGCATACACGGTCCGGCCAATGCAACCTGACATGGACTGCGACCGTGAATTTGAGGAAGAAGAGGATATAGAAGAGGATTTTGAAGAGACAGGCGCAGGGGTAGATGAAGCTGGTGGACAAAATGATTATGGGGTTCACCATGAAGAATTTGTGATGCCTCCTCAGAACACACATGTCGGTCACAGGAGGGTACACAATGTGCAACTGTTAGCGTACATGGTTGATGTTGAATCCGGTCATATCAGAACTGAAGTTGAAAGTTCACTCGAGGGCACCGGATGGGATGGTGTCTCGGAATTTGGGAAAGGTATGATTTTCAACACGAAGGATGACCTCATTCACTCCGTGCGCGTCCACCATACGCAAACACACCACAACTTTAAGGTGGCGCAATCCACCCCAACAACGTGGATGGTTAGGTGCAATGCAGACGAGAGCTGTGTTTGGCGGTTGCGTGCAACTAAACATAAAAAGAATGGGTTGTTTGAAATTACACAATACAGAGGGCCACATACATGCATAAACGAGACTCTCTTACAGGACCACCCACAACTCTCTTACAGGACCACCCACAACTGAAGTCTAGCTTAGTTGCAAATGAAATCGTAGAAATTATCAAACGTGACGCCAGTGCTTCTATTGCAGCTTTGCAAGCACACTTGAGGTCAAAGTATTAGTATCATGTATCGTACAGAAAGGTCTGGCTCGGAAAGCAAATGGCAATTGCAAGGGTGTTTGGAGATTGGGATATTTCATATCAACTGCTTCCAAAGTGGATACATGCTATGTGTGAAATAAATCCTGGTACAAAGGTGAAGTGGGCGTGGACAGAAATCTATGATGCTAACAATGTTGCTATTTTGACATGTGTGTTCTGGTCATTTGTAACATCAATAGAGGGGTTTCGTCATTATCCTTTAGTTCTCTATGTCACGATGGTGGTTGAAGGTACGGAAACATGACCACGAATCTTGTTGAATGTTTTAATGCCGTCTTGAAAGGAATTCGTAGCTTACCAATAATGGCCATTGTCCAGATGACATTTTATCGCGTTGCGCAGTACTTTAATGCCCGGCGAGAGGCGTCTCGCCAAGCGATGGAGTCGGCGAATGGTTACACGCCACATATGTTGTTGCAAATGTAGAGGAGGGAAATGGCGTATGCTGGACATGAGGTTGTCAACTTCAACATTGAAAAGGGGTTGTTCAGCATTCAAACTGCGCCGCAGCCACCAAATAAGGGTCAAAATATTCAAACAGTTGACATAAAGGGACATCAATGTACATGTGGGAAGTGGCAGAATCTACACTACCCTTGTTCTCACTTGTTAGTTGTCTATGGTGCAAGGAGATTGGGGTACAGTCATTATATTGACCCTTGTTTCACGGTGCAGGAGCATTATGCGACATATGCGATGGACTTCATTCCTGTCCTCCATGAACAATATTGGACGGATCCGGTAGCGCCAATATTATACGGTAATCAACATTTGCTTAGGCAGAAAGGACGCCCTAAAAGTTCGAGACTACGTAACGAAATGGATGTACGAGAGGGCAGTCGGAGGATGCGGTGCAGGTTTTGCCACGAAGAGAGTCACAATCGCAATCGATGTCCAAGGAGGACTGGAGGTCATGACAATGTTGGACCATCATAATAAATTCAAAATATGTACTTAATGTGTATTGTACTTGGAAATTTGTGAGTTGCAATTAAGCTTTTTAGCTTTTGAAATTAGTGAGTTGTACTCGAGTTCTATTTCGTTGTTCTATTTCGTTATTAGTTTATTTCATGGTCAATTTATAATTATAAATTTAAAAAAATTTCGTACAAAATATATATATACAATTTTTTTATTAAATATGATTATTATTATTCATTACTCGAAAAAAAAAACATTAAAGTGTACATGCATAATAATCTACCCTTGCATCACTAAGTCCCACATGGTCGCGGTGTCCTTTGTCTTGGCAGTTGTTGGCGCCGTTCTTGTGGAGGTTGACGTTGCCTTCTACGATGTCCAGCTGCCCCTTCCGCACCATCGTTACCTTCAGCTGTTGGAGGGATATGTTCCTCCAATCCAGCATCAACCGACCCCCCATCAACGAAAAGATCAAATGGGATTGGCGATGAGCTCAGAAATTGGTGGTATTGGTATTGTTCCCGATACATTGGAGGTGGGTCGCTTTGTGTGGACTGTAGAGCCTCTGGCTGGTATGGTGTACTGGTGGATGCCTTGTACTGATGCTGATAGCCCCCATATGGCATATGGGAAGAAGAAGCCTCTGCGTGCAAGATAGAGGTCTGTGCCGGTGTGAACTGTGGTGTTGATGCTCCCCAATCACCTTTTGTCCACTGGGATGGTTGGGTGGGAGCCCCCCCTCAACTCGAACACGCCCCCCCAACGGCTTCGGCGAGGTCCACCACGACCTCTTCTATGCAATGCTTGCTCAATAGCTGTAACATCATCATCTTATTCGGGACCCTCCGCGTTGGCGTGGCGAGACCTATGAATTGATCGACGAGCTTCCTCAGCCACAAACTGCATACACGCCTCTACAATTGATCGCGGGACATGTCGGGACACAGTCTGATAAGTGAATGGTCCCCAACATATACTCCTACAACAAAATATGTTGGACATAGTACGAATAAGTTAATGATATAAAACCAGTCTGTTTTTTACATGCGTTCAGTTATTTTTTCACTCACCACTGTCATGTGTAAATTGGCGGTTCTACTCATGCAGCGAATCATGATGGATCGGTACTAGTCATTATATCCATCTTCCGCCAATGGAGGTGTATGCCTAGGGAGTGGAAGCTCCCTAAGTATGTAGATGGCATTGTCCAGTTTGTGTTGCCACATCTGGAGGGTACGCTAGTACTTAGAGCGAAAGTTGATTTGATGACTGCCGCACTGGTCACAGTCGTGTAGATTCGAATGATGGTTGTCGGGGTCGTAACCTGTCTAAGCTAGACGAGGGATCTGCTGCCTCAGCCCGAACTGCCGCATTACACGATCCGGCAAGTGCCATTCCATGATCTGAAAGCAAATCATAGGAGTTCGAACAAGCCAAACTTGTATACCTATGAGGCATATAGGGGGTAGATTCGCGTAGACATCTGCAGTGTACGACATCTATATAAACTACTAACAATGAATTTATGTCAGAAAATTACTACGAATAGTAAACATTCCGAACCCATATTGAACGATTCAAATGAAATAAATACGATATTACCTGGTCCTCACGCATTATATCAATGTCATATCGATAGGACCGCAGAGTACGTTGAGGGACGTGTGCGGCATAAAATGAAGCTCGCCATCTGACCGCAAGTGGGAACGGGTTATCGTCAACATCAGCAGACAGATGTGGCATGCCAACTCTAATTGGAGCAAGAAAGGGCATGCGCTCCCATGCCCAAATCTGCAGGAGGAACAGCGCACCTCCAATTGATTGCGTCTGCACACAACCAACTTGGCACATCTCTCTGTACAGTCATGCAAGTGCAGCGCTACCCCAGCTATACGTCGACGCCCTCTCCAAGTCACTCAACAGAGGGAAGAACATCAGCGACGCATAGTGTTGCGACTTGTTCACGAATAACAAGCCGCACATTAGACGCAGTATGTACCCTCGAGCGTACTACAATACGACCTCCTCAAATGCTTCATCAGGAAGATCAGGTAAGTTCCCGTCCATCCATGTCATAGACAAGGACGCGTCGTTTCGTCCACTCCGGCCAGTTTGGGCCGGGGGGGGGGGTTGCATCCGAGTAGGCTTTGACACAGCATCTCTCAGTCTTACTGCATCGTACCAGTAACAGCGTCGCCATCAATAGGTAATCCGGTGATGATTGCGACATCCTACAACGTTATTGTCGCCTCGCCGCAAGGAAAATGAAATGTGTGTGTCTCAGGCCTCCAACGCTTCAACAATGCACTAATTAAATGATCGTGGTCTAGGCGAATATACCGAATCTGGTATAATGGATAGAACCCTACTCGTTGAATCCACGGAATGCTTCTGGGATGGGCATGCCACATGGTTTCTAATGCGCGCACACGCTGACGCCCTTTAAAGGCGTTAGAATGATCCTCCTCCTATGCCCTATAGGAAGGATGTGCAATCCTTAATGTCAATATAGATGAATCAAGTGAACCAAACTCCATTTTTAAGTGTTAAATATAGCGGGAAGTGTGCAAATAAAATAAATATTTTTGACAAAGAAACTAATGCAAATAATTCAACTGTAGAAGTGATAGTAGATGAGAGCAGTTGGGAGATGATATGAATAAAATTGAAATTAAATTGATACATGTGTTAAATTTGAACACCAAATCGACTTTTGGAAAGTTGATTTGGTCCTTTTTAAAAATAAAAAAAATTCGGCCCCGCCCCCCTCTCTTCCTGCCCTTGCCGTGCATGCATGCAGAAGTCACCTCAACCCCCCCCCCCCCTCCTTTTTTTTTTTCCTGACAACCCAAATGACCCCCTATTGGTATGTTAAATTTCAACACCAAACCCAAATGACCCCCAAAAGTCAGTTTGGTCCCTTGTTAAAAAAAAAAAAAAAAGTTTGGCCGGCCCCACCTTCTCTCCATGCCCCTCCCACGCATGCATGTAAGTCCCCTCACCTATTTTTATTTATTTATTCTGTCTAACAATCTAAATTAAACCCCTCTTCCCTCTCTCTCCCTTCCCCCAGCGCCCCCCCCCCCCCTTTTTTTCTGACCTTCTCTGCCTAACGCCTTTCCCCCAGCCCCCTTTATTTATTTATTTATTTTCCAACTGAAAGTTGCAGTTGCTTTTTGGTTTTAAAACCCAAACCGACTTTTGGAAAGTCGATTGGGTATATTTTCGTAAATATTACCCATTTCATCTATTTTTGTGTTTTTTATTTTTTTAATAAATATTTCGGTAAAAAACTCCTTCCTTTTTCTTTTTTTCCCTTTTAGTATTCCATTTCTACCCTTTGGGCTGCCCAAGAAAACAGAGTCAACCTTTTCCCAATTCTTTATATATAAATACACCAACTCCAAAGCGTGGTCGGTGAGGGGAATTTAACTTTGAATTAAATTAAAGCCACCCAAGGCAGCCATTTTAGTTTTGATCAGAAGACGAAACGATGAGTTTTTTCTTGTTTTATTTTTATTTTAAAATAATATATTAAATAATATCCTGTTTGGGAAAATATTTCCCAAAATAATTCTGACATAATCTCGTTGCTTGGTCCAACGAGATTTGTTTAAATCTTACTAGACCAAGATTTAAAGGGTCAGGACGGTTGAGTTGTTGACACGTGGCAAGCAAATCTCGTTAGACCATCCAGCGAGATTTGCCTGAAATGCCCAAACGTACTTTCCAAAACGGCGCCTGACTCCATCAATTAATAGCCACTCCCATTTTCACTTCTCTTCCTTCCCTTTCTTTCCAAAACAAGATAAAACGGGAAAAAACTCGAGAATGGCAGCTTCCCATGGGGGCATGACCTGTTCTCTGCATCCGCAGGAGTTATCTGCTTCGGAGCTAGTGCTGATGTAGGAACAAATACGGACACTGCAGAAACAGATCTCTCAAGAACCGATGAGCCTTTTCCTTCTTTCAATAGTGTTCTTGTGTGTGAATTTGGATTCTGTTTTTCTCCCACTGGTTCGTTTGAAATTGTATGTATGCGCTTCCATGTGTGATTTTTTGCATTTTTCCTGAATTTTGGTTTGATATTGTGGTTTTTTTAGCTGACATTTGTTGCGTATTTAATTATAGTGTATTTTGAGTTTGTTGATTCGATTTGGGGGGATGACTTGCTTAATTTCATCTGAAAGCTGGATCAAATCGATATGGGTATTTGCTACCTACTATGGATCCCAAGTGGTTTGTGTTGATTTGACCTCTCTTGCATCCTTGACGTTCCCTGATGGTGGGGCTTCTAGAATTTTATTTTAAGTGTGAAAAATAAAATTTTTCCAAACAATCCAGCCAGTTCACTTATAATAAAATTTTAAAAATAATAACAGTTAGAAACAAAAAAAGACAAATGGAACAACATAGTGGGACATACACTTTACCACAGTGAGCATCTACGTCAATCTTGCAGCGGTTGTAAAGAGCTTGCATGCCTAGTAATGGGCAAATGCATCAGGGTGAGACAAGAACTAACCCAGAGAATCAATCATGCGTCCGAACAAAACGAAAAACACGGGGAGGGCGGCACCGTGAATGCAGGCCCCAATGCTTCCAACAACATCAGGAAGTAGTCCAGCGCGTCAGTGGCCGCGAACAAGCCAGCGAACGAAGCTCTGCTCTGTTTTTCAATGGATGGATTCGCCATTTTGGGAAGTGGGTTTTGGCCAAAGGTGGAAAGTTCCATTTCTTTCATTTCTTCCATTGCTGTTTTAGGCAAATCTCGCTGGATGGTCCAACGAAATTTGCTTGCCACGTGTCAACAACTCAACCGCCCTGACCCTTTAAATCTCGCTGCTTGCTCCAGCGAGATTATGTCAAAGTCATTTTGAGAAATATTTTCTCAAATAGGGTATTATTTAATATATTATTTTAAAATAAAGATAAAATGGGAAAAAACTCACGAAAGGATGGCTCCGCAGGTAACGGTCAAATAATACGTGGCTGTCGCAACATGTGCCATGCCATGCCCTGCCCTATTGACACTTTAAAAATATCTTTAACATTTAATAATTTTTCTCACACAACAAGAAGTAAAACATAAATATAAAGTGTGAATGTGTTTTTTAATTATGTCGTAATAGTGTGTGCGTGTAACGTAGAAGAATGAACTTATTCTTCCGTATTTAGTAATGTCACAATTAGTTTGCTAAATTTTGTAATTATGGGGTAAGTGTATTAGTTTGGTATGCTCCCTAATTATGTCTTTTCTCCATCTTAAAAAAATCTGTATGCATATATAATTATTAATAAATTTGTAATAATAATAATATATATTGTCGTCCAAGCACATGCTTTTAGGGTTCTTATTTTTGTTCTTTCAATAAAAAAGATTAGCTTTTCTATCAATTTTTTTTCAAAAAAAATCAAAAAATATTTTAAAAAATTTATTATTTTTATTGTGATTCAAATTTAACGTGAACCTTAAATTATTAGCTGAATGATTATTTGGTCACATAAATTGTAGGAGAAAATTTCAATAACATTGCGAATAATTATTTTTTATGGTATGTACTATTGTGTTTTGACTTTTGACTATCATTATTGTACCTGAGAGAATTTGAGATTTTGATTCAAGTCAAGGAAATAAAAGCAAATCTTAACTTTAATCTACTCTATTTTTATAGTTGTAAATAATTTATGTCCATCATAATTTATATGTTTATATTAGATTTGTTAATTATTATAAAAATATATATATATATATATGTTTTGTTTGGTTTAGCGAAGTGGGTAATCTTTAAAATAAGATAAAATATAGTTTAAAACTTAATCAAAAGAATAGTTATTCTTTTTATATTTCTGATTATTTCATTTAATATATAATAAAAAAATGAATAGACATTCTCGTGGTTAAATTTGGAAATGGTTATTTCTTATTTATTCTTTATTATGGATTCATAAAAAAAATTACATTATTATTCGGCTTATAGTAAGAACATAATTTTTGTATAAACAATTACACTAATATATTCCTGGTAGTAGGCATTCCGCGAATCAAATATAACCTTAAGATGATCCATCGAATAAATTAATTACTTTGTGAATATAAATGCAAAATAATCAAGCTCAGATATTAGTCAGTTATAATATTTTTATTCAATATGTTAATTTAACATAAAATATATTTTCTTATCATATATTTAATTAATAATTAAAAATAAATATAAATTTTTTTTTGTAACTAATCAATTAAAACTAATATATTCTTAGTAATAGGCATTCCGCGAATCAAATAAAACCTTAAGATGATCCATCGAATAAATTATTTACTTTGTGAATATAAAAATGCAAATTAATCGAGCTTAAATACTAGTCAATTATAATTTTTTTATTTGATATGTTCATTTAACATAAAAAATATATTTTATCATCATATATTTAATTAATAATTAAAAATAAAAATAACATAATTTTTATATTGTACAAAAATAAATTTTATTATTTTGATTTTAATCTAATGAGTTTTTTGTTGTTTTCATTTTTTTATAAAAGATATAATTGGAAAAGAAACATTTAATTATGAAATAGAGGATTTTTTTATTATTTAAATTTTAATCACTTGAGTACTGAGTTTTTAGTCATTTTCATTTTTTTGTCATTTTGTCTTTTCCATGTATGATTCCATTAGAAGAATTTAAAATATATATATATATATATATATATATATATATATATATTCAAAATTATTATCAAACACTAGAGGTCTAATTGGTTCACTTATTTATTGGACCAATTCAAAGGTAGCCTCTATTCAGAGTTCCAAACAAACCGTTTCTTTATTTCTTTGAAAAGAAAACAAACATCCCCTTATTGTATTATGGGTATTCTACCTTATCTGCTCTACTTTTAGAGTTCCAAAATTTTATCAAAATCAAAATATAAAACCTTTAGTATACGCGTAAGTAGTCTTTGATTAAAGAAACACTTCGTAATTTCTAAGCATGATTTTCTAATATTAAAGCAAAAGTGTTGATCGGCATGACTATAATAAGCTACACCAGTAATTATAAAACTCTGAAATGCATAAATAAAGTAAATACTGGAAATGAAGGAAGTTAAAGTAAGTAGACAAGCTAGAATTTATGAAAACTGGAGAAATAAGGAATGAACGAATTACCCACGAATCAAGCTGCAGCGAGACAAAGAGATCTATGAAGGCATTCGGTGGAGATCGAGTCAATGGAAGAGATCCAGATCCAGATCCAGGTCTTGATCCTGATCCTGACCTTGATTCATATGCGGATCCGATCAGACCAAGGGAAACAAAATTGCTTTAATTGTAAAAAAAATAATTATAGAAATCTAACATTTTTAATTTTTAAGTAATAATATTTTAGTATTGAAATGCATGTAAAGATCGACAAATTAATGGAATAATTATACATTTTGTTCTCTACTATAAAATTGAATTAATTTTAGGGAGATGCATATATATATATTCGAAATTAGGAAAAAGCTAGGGATTTATGAATTACCCACAAATCAAGCTGCGAGTCAGATGGATGTACGCAGGGACTGAGAATGGCCTGCATGAGGCTGAGATCCGATCAGGTCAAATGGGAAACAAAATTGCTTTAATTAATTTGAAGAGATGACGAGCATAGAGAGAGAGAGAGAGAGAGAGGTTTAATGAAGTGGAGCAATACCAGCGAAGGAAGCTTCCAGGAAGCTGAGGAGAAACCCATTTGTGCACTTCCTTTTCTCAGCCTCGTGAGCTTCCCACAATTCAATCTTCCGTTTGAGAGTATGCATTCTCTTGCCAAATTTTGTTATATATACATGTCATAGAATTACAATAGCGAGATCAAATTAAGTAATTTGACGGCCTAAATTTGATTCATAACTTGCGGGAGATGCAACACAAAAATAAATATGTATCCATTTTAACAAAATATAATATTTAGAATGAATTATTCATAAAATTTAAATATTAACATAATTAAATATTTAATCAAAAAATAAAATTACAAAAAAAAATTTATAAAGCCTTCAAGTACTTCAACATTATAATATTTTAATGACATAAATACATAGATTTTATCAGTATGATTGTACTCAAAATAAATAGATTTATAAGCTAGTATAACAATCTAAATAAATTAAGCTAAATACTTGTAATATTGTTGACAACAAGTTAACGAATTATGTAGTAAAAATTATGAACTTATCTAATGAAAGTATGGATTACCCTAATGGAAATAATCTTCAAAATATTATTAAGAACAAAATGGTCAGTGCATATGGATTTGATAGCTTATACTAAACAGTGTAAAATCTTTTGTTAGTTCATAATTTAGAATAGATGATGAATTATTATTATCAATTTTTACCAAATTTAAGTTCCTATCCTGTTTCATGTTTGATGGAATAATAGAACCTTCGCAATATAAGTTGTTTTATGGTTACAATATTTTCTTTGTATATAAGATATCAGATCTTTATATTGCTATCATTCAAATCTAAGAATAAACATTGTGCGACCCTTAATAATTTGCCCTCTATTTTCTGGACAAATGTGAGATTGAGCTATATGGCAAGTGCAGTGGGAATCCCTTTGTTCTTGGATTCTAATAATAAAAAGATGAAATATATTTTTTATGCAACAATTTGCATTGAGATAGATTTCAATGACGATCTGCCTGAGTTTGTTGAAATTAGAGTCCCATTAGGGGAACTTGTTAAGATTGATATAGAATATGCTTGGAAACCTGGAAATGTTCAAATTTTTCTAGTTTCTGGCATTCTTTGAAGAGTTGTAAAGCCAAAAATGTTTGTATGAGGAAAACTCCTAATAACTATTACTCAGGAGGCATTGAAAGAAGAGAGTATTAAAAATGGAAATGAGAAACTCGAGGTAGATAATAAAGATTGCATGAATACAGACGTACAAGTTGATAACACAACAAGCAAAAATCAGCTCTCTTTTTGTCCAACAAGATCAACATTTCCAGAAGAAGGGGACTTTTACAATTGATGGGTTTTGCGGAAGAAAATTTTCCAACGATGTACCTTGGGGCTCCTTTGATTTCTGGTCGCCTTATTGCTAGAATGCTTGATCCGTTGGTCTCAAAAATTCGAAATAAGGTCGAGAGTTGGAAGATGAGGTTGTTGTTACAGGGAGGTCGTCTCATCCTTATTCAGCATGTTTTATCATACATGGCAACTCATACACTAGCAGTTCTCTCAGTTCCTTTGGCGATGATCAGAAATATTAACTCTGTTCGCTCTTCTCTGGGGGGAGAGTAATGGTAGGGTAAAAATGAAATGGTGTGCTTGGTCAAAGGTTTGAAAACCCCTAGATGAAGGGGGTGTTGGCATAAGGGACCTTTAAGACATTCAAAGATCTTTTCACATGAAGTTTGCTTGGAGACTGATGATAGTAGATAATCTTTAGACCCAGTTCTTTAAGGCTAAATACGTTAAATCAAGTCACATGGCTTCAATCAATTATACTCTTACAGGCTCTCGATTTTGGAAGACAATATTAAAGGTCTTTCCAAAGGTCTATGAGAATGTTTATGTGAAGGTTAGAGAAGGAAAAGCTTCCTTTTGGTTTGATAAGTAGTTGAGCAGTGGTCCCCTTGCGGAGTGTTCTTACATGATCCAGCATCCTGAGCTTAAGATTCAAGACTGCTAGGAGTCTGAGAATTGGGATACGATTATACTGAAAGATTTGGTAGGGGTCCCCAAAACAGATGAGATTTTGTTGTCGTATATAAAGCAAAAATTGGGGTCTGATGTGTTTATTTGAAAGTCTTCCATTAATGGAAAATTTTCAACTGTCTCGGCTTGGAAGGTGATTAGAATTGAAGGGGAGGAGTACCCGTGGATGGAGTGGGTCTAGCATAAACTAATACCTAAGAAAGTTTTCATGTGTATGTGGAAAGTCATGTTCCAATGTCTTCCTGTAGATGAGAGAGTGCGGAAACTGGGAGTTGATATGGTCTCATGTTACAATTGTTGCGTGGATAAAAAAAAAAGAAAGGAGTCTCTCAATCACCTTCTGAGTACGGGATCTATCGCAAGTATGGTTTGGAAGAGAGCAGCGTCTGTCTAGGGAATTCTAAATTTTGATGATGAACCTTGGAGGGTGAAAATCAATAGATGGTTCAGATGTGCCAAAAAGTCAACCCAAAAAGGTACGATTATCGGTTTATTACCTACTATAATTTTTTAGAGACTTTGGCTCAAACATTGTAAAGCCCGCATGGAAGATAAGTATGAGTCAGGGTATGCAGTTTGGTTATCGGTGAGATTTTGGCTCGCAAAAATTGCAAAAGGTGTGAAGGGTTCCCTGCCACTTATTGATAAAAATTTATTGGAAGAGTTCCAAGTGAAAATGAAAACTCTGAAGGTTAGAACTCCTCGAAAAGTAGTTTGGGAAAACCTCCTGTAGGTTGGTTGAAGCTAAATATAGATGGCTCTTGTAGAGGAAATCCTGGTTCTTGTGGTGGCGTGGCGATATTATCCGCAACTCATTAGATAATATGAAGGCCGCTTTCTCTGAAAAATTTGAGTCAGGCACTAATAATGGAGCGGAGTTGCAGGCTCTTACTAGTGGTGTTCGGCTCTGCAAAGAGTTGAGATATCAGAATATTTGTATTGAAAACGACTGGGAATTGGTGGTGTGATGGATCACATCTGGAATTTGCTCTTCCAGATACTTATGAGACTTTTGGAAATTGTTAGAGAAGGATCTACAAGGCCTTCAGTTCTCCATAAAGCACCAATTTAGAGAAGGTAATCAGATGGTGGATTACTTGTCTCGTCAAGGCGAGGGAGGCAACACGAGGAGATATGTTGTAGGTGATGAGATGACGAATAAAATGAAAGGTCTAATTCGTATGGATAAGATGAGTATTCCAAGCGTTCGTCTTTAATTGTCATCTTTTGGCTCTCCTATGTTTTTCTCGGGTTTTTTTTTTGCAGGTATTTGTCTTCAGTTTGTAGGTAACTTGTTTTTATTTGTGTTTGTTTGTTTTGAATTCATTTGGGCATGTTTAGTTTGTTTTAGTTGGATAAATGATTTGAGTTTTGTTAGGCTTGTTGCAGTTTTGGTGCCTGGGCTGCTTTTGTTAGTTATTTGTAAATCTCTTGTGGCATATTTGTAAGCACGGTTTTCCTCTGCCATAAGTGAGGGCGATCAATAAAGTTGGGGTTTTCGTTAAAAAATAAAATCAAGTACAAGCAGATAACAGTAAAGGAAGCTAGTAGTAGAAGACAAAGAAGATCAAACTGGGAGATCAAAAGAAACAATCGTCGTATCTGATTTACCTGAAGATAATGAGGAAGTATATCATGAAGATGAATGTTCAAATTTCTCTGAAAATGTTATATGGAAGCAGCCAAGAGTAAATGGTAAAAACTCTTTTTCCATTCTTGAGGAAATAATGGAGGAAAATGAAGAAAACCGTAAGGTTATAATGTCTTCTTCCAATTTGAAAAGGATGAATTCTATTGAGAAAACTAAAGACAAGAGTGAGATAGTCCAAGAATTTTCTGCAGATGCCAGATCTGATTCTAAAATGGGGAGGAAGGATTCCGTCAAAGAGGAAGAAGAAGTGTAGACCTGCTAAAGGTCAGACAAAATGTGCATAAACCAAAAGAATGAAAGTTGCTGCATGGAATATTAGGGGCTTAAATGACCCTTTGAAGCAGAAAGAGGTAAGAAATTTTATTAAGTCTGCTGACATTCAGTTGGTTTGCTGGAACATAAAACTAAGGCTGATTATTTTTCTAAAGTTACTTGGATCATTCAAAAAGACTGGTGCTTTTTTGCATATTACAGTAGATCAATGGAGTTTGGAAGAATGGGTTGGATATAACCCAGACACTATAACAGCAGTTGAGGTAGTCTCAAGTACTCAGCATAAGCTTCAATACATCTCTATTTTGGTTCTCTTTCATCTATGGATCAAATTTTCAATCTAAGAGAGTAGATCGTACAGAATTAGTTGCCTTGGGAAGCAGAACCATGGATATGTTGTGTTTGGTTTTGAGATGTTAACACAATAAAAAAAGATTCAGAAAGTTCAATAGGAATTACTGCTGGTAATTGGTTAAGGGTTGAAGATTTCAATCAGTTTTTGTTATCAACTGGCCTTGAAGATGTCCCTTGAATTGACCCTCTTTTCACCTGGTCTAAGAAAAGAGATCAGGGTTCCATAGCCAGAAAGTTAAAATAGAACTCTTGCTTCTAGTCACATTTTCTTTAACTTCTCTCATCTGAGCTCTGATTTCATTGACCCTGGCAGATCAGATTACTGTGCTGGACCTGAAGGTATTGTTAACATTCAGATTCAAGAAATGGGTAAGCTTCCTAAAAAGCCTTTTAGCTTCCATAATTGCTGGTCCAAACACAAGGATTTTTTGGGATTGGTGTCTAAAGTTTGGAATTGGAGTTTTGTTGGATCTCCATGTATAACCTTTGCAAGAAGTAGAAACTTCTCCAAATCTCTTTAAAGGAGTTTCATATCATGCACTTTGCTGGTAAGGACAGTGGACTTAAAAAATCAGAAGGCAGATTTAGTTTCAGCTCACTCTTAACTTTCTTGAAGGATCTTTGGATATTCAAGATGTAAGTACTAAACTTCATTACTATCTTGAGTTGTTGTAGACTGAGGAAGAGTTTTTAAAGCAAAAATTTAAGGCTAACCAGCTGAGTATTGGGGACAGAAATAACTGTTTTTGTCCAAAAGTCTTCAGGCCAGAAGTGTAAAGAGTCAAATAAGGTTCATTATAGATACAAATAGAAAGAGACTTCTGGATTTTGATGATATTTCAAAAAAATTTCTGGCTTTCTACTCAAATTTATTGGGTAAAAGGAACAAGTGATTCCCTGCAACTCTGATTACCTCGAAAATATTCTTAATTTCTCTTGGGACAATAATGCTGGAATGCTTTAAGCAAAGCTATTGATGCTGATGAAGTTAGGATAGCTACTTTCTCCTTTTCTGATGGGGAATCCCCTGGGCCAGATGGATCTAACCCAAAATTCTATAAACACTGCAGCGTATTGCCAGAAAGGACGTCTGTGATGCTCTGAAATCTTCCCTTTAGAGACTCAAGACTGCTAAAGCAACTGCTACTTTTTTGGTGTTAGTTCTTAAAGTTAAAAATTCAGCTTACCCAAGTGATTTAAGGCCAATTGCTTGCTTCAACATTGTATATAAATGTACTAAAAAGATACTTGATAACAGACTTCAGCATTGTCTGCCTTCTTTTATAAGTTTGAACCAAACTGCATTTCTAAAAGGGAGAAATATCATTGATAATTCTTGTTGCTCCAGAGCTGCTTCATCTTTGTCATCTTGATAAAAAACCAGCAAGATTTGCCTTGAAGGTTGATTTGAAGAAAGCTTTTGATTCAGTGAAATGAGAGTTTGTTATTCCGTTTTTGAAATGCGTTGATACACAACAGACTTCAGCATTGTCTGCCTTGTTTTATAAGTTTGAACTGAACTGCATTTATGAAAGGGAAAAATATCATTGATAATTCTTGTTGCTCAAGAACTGCTTCCTCTTTATCATCTTGATCAAAAACCATTGATGGTGGATTTGAAGAAAGCTTTTGATTCGGTGAACTGGGAGTTTGTTATTCAGTTTTTGAAATGCATTGGTACTCGACAGTTTATTCAATGGATTAAGGAATGTATTACATCTCCTTTTTCCATTGTTGTTAATGGCTCTCCTCAAGGTTACTTCAAAGGTGAACAAGGTCCGAGGCAAGCTGACCCTATCTCACCTTCATTTGAATTTGCGTAAATTTGTAAGAAACTCAATGCAATTTTGAATTAGGTGTTGTTCAAATCCACATAAATTCATCTCTAATATTCAAATGTCATATCAAATGCATGATAATGGCTACTGGACAATAAATATTAGAAGTATGAATTTCCTAAAAATCAAATATTTAAGTGAAATTTTTAGAACCTTAAAAAAGGTTTGCGTCTTTTTTACTAAACCTTAAATTTCTGTTTAAATAAAGATTTTATTTCAAGAAATATATATATATATATATATATATTTTAAAAAACTTGACATTATATGCTTAAAAATTAAGAAAATTAAATATCAATCATATATATAATTAAATTTTCTTTCCATTGATTTAATATATATTTCATTTTGTTTTTCACTTTTCTTGATAGCCAAATATGGTATAAATAAATAAATATTTTTTTCATATTTTATTTTACTTCCCTATTAATTATTTTCTAAATTGTGTACGAGATCTAAGAGACATCTTTTTTAAAAAAAAAAAAAAAAGAAGATCGGCACCTCCATTTATTTATTGATAAACCTTCACTTTTGGCGGAGGAATACTATGGTTACAAGACAATCAATAAAAGAAACAAAAGACAGAGATCTAAGAGACACCATTTTCTTTTTCCTTAACTTAAACTAACTTCAAATTTTCAAATAATCAATTATTATTTTTGCTCCACAATTTTTTTATTTATTTTTGTTTCTACAATTCCTTTTTGCTTTCATTCAGTTGAATTACTATTACATTAACAAAGCCTTTTGTTTTCTTCATTTTTGAATATTGAAAATGAATTTTTTTTTATTTCAAGTTACAGACCTTTTCATTTCTGTAATTTTATCATATTCCTTTTTCTTACTATGATAATCATTTTCATAAAAAAAAAATATATATTATTTTGTTACTTGTCAAATTTTGTTAGATATAATATAAGATTGTATGTGGAAGTGTTGATTTCAAGTTGTGATTTTAGATTTGCTTTGATTTGAACAAATTAATAAAATTTGTATTGCATTCAACCCAAATCAACACATTTAAATTCAATGTTCGAACTCCAAAGTCTCAAACATGAAATATCATCTTAAAAATTGTAATAAAAAATTAGCAAGACTCACAAACTGTATTTGAGAGTGTAAGTTTTAGATTTTGGGTATAATTTTATATGAATTTGAATAAAATTTATATTATATTCTGTCCAAATTTAGAGGAAATCCAAAACCAATATCCCTCTCGAAAAACAATAAATGAGTCTTACAAACCTATGTACCTATTTAGTGTACTTCTTTACTACATATTTCTTGAGCAGAGGAAATGTGTGCATGCAAAAGGGCAAGTAAAAAAAACTTTGGCTTCAAATCCTCAATATACTCATGTTTTGTATGTTTAAGTATATATAATATTAAGATGAATAAGATGATGTTGAACCATTTAAATTAGATCTTTTGTGTCTTAGGTATATATAAACATTTAAGAATTCAAAGCAAAAGTTTTACTCATGGAAAATAAAAAGGCAGGTGAAAGATGCATTTCGATGGTGTAGCAAATACTTATGTGTATTGGGTAGAGACAATGATGGCGTCACCACAAGGGAAAATAATTTTCTATCATTATTAAATTAATTTATCCTTATACCAATAATGTTATTGAATATGAAACCTGTATTAGGATTGAATGCTACTCATGAAATAAAAATCTAAGATCTTAAAATATATGGAGACTCAACTCTTATAATATATCAAGTAGTTAGGGAATGGAAAATTAAGGATCAGAAATTGATCCCTTATCAATAATTTATGGAAAAACTTATTCAAGAATTCAGGTTCATTTCGTTTGAACACCTCCCATGAACAAATAATAGATTTGCAGACGCACTAGTTACTTTGGCTTCCAATATTCAAATACAAGTGCAAAACATTGTTACATACTTCCTAATTGAATTATTGTGCTTAAGGTCTCTCAATTTACTTCAAGTATTGCAATCAACATTCTTAGGAAATAATTGGGTCTTAATCTCTCTCTTCAAATCTGCCCAATAGTAAACTATACAACATCCATTTTTAATTTCATCATATGTCGTAGTCATCATAGTTTATCATCATCAACCAAGTACATTATTCTTATGGATACTTTCACTTATTCGAAGTCAGCACTCATTGCATGAAAGTACAACTTCATATCAATTAAGAAGTTTTCTAACTCCTTGGCATTACAAGCACCCCATATGTTTCGGGTTTTGGCACCTTCATTCTTTTATACTATATAGAATTAGAGTTTTCCACAACAAAAACCATCAAAAGTTCACCTTTCAATAAATTTGGCCATCTTTATGACCACATTGTTACATGTATCAGCTTGCGCTACTAGCACTTAAATTCTCTTGCTATAAAATTGGCACAGTCTCGTATCATTATTTAACACAATCCCACAAATGAAAACAATTGAATTTATGTTGCAATTAACCAAGTTCTGATATCATCATTAATTCACATCTTGTGAAAGGTCGTGTCGCACTAGTTAAGGTGGTTTTACTTAACTAGTCAACCACATATTCTTGCAGTTTACCATGTACATAAACACATTGATAGAAGTTGAATGAAGAGTAAGTGAAAGTAATGAACAATTCATGAAAGTAAATAGAAAGCAAATGGTAAACATTGAAATAACGTAATTTCACCACTTCGTAACTACAATGCTAGTGAGTTTTATAAGACTAATGAACATTTATTCTCTCCAAAATAATTTTATATGTTATTTTAGTTTTGACACTAAAAAATAAAAAATTGTTCGACTATTCATACTTCCACTTTATAGTGAGGCTCACACACTCAAAGCATAAAAATCTACACTACTATTAACGTTATGGTAATTTACCCATGCTCACAAGATACATAGGGACAAGCAAGCATATTGTCCTAAACAAGTTTACATGTGGCATTTGAGCCGCCAAAATAAACATAGTTGCAAGCATATTTTCCTTTGTTCGATTTTGATAACTATGGTATAATAGTCATTTCATCAAAGAAATAATTAGAACCTTGTAGTTTAAAAAAAAACAGCGAGCACAACAAATATACATTAATTCAAGATTTGGAAGAAGTCTATTATTTAAATTTATGTGAATCTAGACAAAATGTACTATAAAAAATTATATATATTTTTATTTTTTAAATCCGTACAAAGTCCAAATTGTAAACTCGAAATCCATACTTCCAAACCCAATGCAAACGAAGGGTTACCTATTCTTTACCTTCTTGTGGTTTGGACCATTTCTATGCAGTCCACTCTTAGCTAAAAAAATTTGCATTCAACCTACTGAACATTAAGGCTTTTAAGTCTATTGTCCATTTGTTATTTCATATTAATTATCATTGGTACAAAAAATTATATTAATGCACATGGAGTTTCACTTATTAGACACTAGTTATAGGCACGTGCACATGCTTTTGGACTTCTTGTAGTCATGACTAGTAATAAAATTGTGTGGTGTGCAAGTAAAAATTAGGGCATAAGTAGAACTTATATTTATTAAATTACTCATATTGTGAAAATTTTATTTCAAACAATTTTTTTTAAAAAAAAATAAGAGGACATATTTAAAACATAATAAATAAAAAATACAAATAGAAAATTGTCACATCTGCCATTAATCAATAAAGAAATATCACTAAATATGGTTTTTTGAAATTTGGAAATATCCCACAAAATATAAATTTTGTCATTTAAAATATTTCTTGTGCCAACTTTATAGGTATTCCAACATATTATTTTCAAAACCCTTAATTTGTTTTATATTGTATCCGTTTGTTGGTCCGTAAGAAGGTCATATGATTTGAAATTCACATGTAACCAACGTGTTTATGTTTAATAAGACTAACTTAAAGGAGAGTTAAAGTGCGAATTTTGGGAAGTATATATAGACTAATATACATTTTGAACCAAAAGAAGGCAATTTGAAAACAATCTAAACCAAATCACAAATGGGCAAAACGTATTTAAGCCTCAAATGTATCTCACACGCCTATTAACCATCTAATGCATTATTTTACTACACATTTCTCAAGGACTAAGGCTACAAACAAATCAAGTCACTCATGAACGATTCAAGAGTTTGACTCGGTAAAGACTCGTTCAGACTTGTTTATTATATAAATAAAAGCAACTCAAGCCCAATTTTTAAGCTCAGTTACTAAACAAGTCAAACCTAAACATAGATAGACCTAACTTGTGTCGGCTCATGGGCAACTCGATTACAAACTCGACTAAGCCTAAGGCAGTGTGTACATTATATGATGACATGTTATCAGCTATGATCTTTGGGGATAAATTAATTAGAAAATTAGAAGATCTACAACATATGTAATATGCGCAAAAGCAATGTTGTTAAGATATTTATAAAGAAAAAATGAGCATATTTAACTTTACAAGATAATACATTAGAGATTTTAATAACTGAAATGTGTAGATTTAGTGCACAAAGTATTGGGTTGATTTGAAACATATGTTAAAGATATTAATCATAATTTTCTAATAGTCAATTGCAATATACAATAAATTACTAATTAAAATTTAAAGAAAAGTTGTGTACTTTAAAAATAATAATCTTGGAACTTATTCTAATAATAACTATTATTAATATTTTTCAAATAAAAAAAATGAAAAGAGAAGATTTCAAATCAATTTACTTAAATTATTGTGTGCAAATATAAGTTACCTTTCGTTTAAAATAAATAACAATATGAAACTTTTTATGAGATCATAATAAAAATAGACGATGAATAATTATTCCTAAATTTGATCATGGAAATGTCTATTTATTTCTTATTACATGTTAAATGAAATAATAAAGAACTTGCAAGAAATAATTATTACTTATATTTCCAAAATTTTTACTATATCTCATCTTATTCCAAAAATTAGCTATTCCACAAAACAAACCAAAAATTTTTGGTTTCTTTTTTAAGGAATATTAGTGAATAAGGCACATGTGTTAAAAACTTATAATTCTACATAATATTTCTTGTAAATATAAATAAAAAAATATTAAAAAAAAAAAAGAAATATCAACAACATTTTGCACCATTTTGAGACAAAAAAATTATGAATATCATTATAAAGAAAATATATTCATGAACTTTACAAGTTCGTTTGGATAAGGTTCTTAGTTTGGGAAAGAAAAAACAAATTTAAAAAAAAATCATTTTTACTATATTTTCTCTTTAAATCAAATTCAATTAAAAATAAAATATTTTTTTAATATGATTAAAAAATTTTAAAAATCAAATATAAATGATGTTTCGCTTAGCACTATTTTCTTTTTTTCACTTTCAAAGTGCAAGCGATCTTGAACACACAATTACAGCAAAAATATCTGCAAAATACAAAACTGGTATGCAAAATGCGATGTGAACATTAGGTAGACGAAAATTTTATTCATCGTTATGTCAGCTGAATCACAAGACAATGTATAGTTAGCAAATGTATGAAATTTGGAGTTCAAAAGAATTCCACTGGTAAATCCCATCTAAGTATTAAATTGTTTGCGGGAGATGTATTCTGTATAACTGATCCACAGATAGAAAGGATGGATTTATAGAGATGTAACGAAATTCTGATTTTCCATTAAGAAAGTGCTTTTGCCTCCCTCCCTCCCTCTTGTTGAAGAATGCAAAAATTTCACATCCCCATGTGGCATGTTTCTCTGGATTGTGTGACACAGCAACTGGGTGTCAATACAAAAGTGAAGCACCAGTTTTTAGATCCAAAAAAAGATTCTGGAACGAAAGATATATCTCGGTCTTTCTAGCACAATGCAAGTCATTCATGCTAGGAGCAAACTAAAGATTTCTAGTAAATAGTTAAAAATGCAAGCACAATTAAGGCTCAGTTTGTCAACTCCTTCCATGAAGCATATGCATCATGTGATTTGACATGCACAATTTCTATACCATATAAAATATGGTATTGTGTGCAACATAATTCAATTATATCAACATGATCCATAATATAGCACATGCATAGTTTGCCCTCTTGAAACTCTAATATAAACATTGTTGGGCTTTTGTGGAGCCTAGTTTGTGTCTTAATTTGGATGACGACCCGACCCCTATTTAATTAGAGATTTCTATCCCAAGGCTTAGTCCATGGAGCGAAGGCTTGGGCGTGAGGCCCAAGCCTTCGCTCCATGGACTAAGCGGTACAAGCCGTACTCGTGGGCGTTGCCCCCGGGGAAAAATTTTGGAGCCCATTCGGAACGGAACCCTAGGCGCAACATATAAAAGGGGTGCTTTCGAGTGATTAGGGTTTGTGTGGTTGTATCCGTGAGAGAGCGAGAGCGAGAGCATTATATCGCCGCACTCTCTGTGCTTTCTTCCTGATAATATTGAAATCCCTGCAACTCCGTGGACATAGGCAAAATTGCCGAACCACGTAAATTATTGTCTTGTGCGTGTGATTGAATTTTTCTTTGGCGTTATTCTTTCTCTATTTGTTTCTCATAGGTTTCGGGAATTTGTTTGTATATTCCTAACAACTGGTATCAGAGCCAAGTTAGGTTCGAGTGGGAACAATGGCAGAGGAAGCAGGAAGGGCTTCTGGAATAGAAAAGTTTGATGGCACAGATTTTGGATTCTGGAGGATGCAGATCGAGGATTATCTCTATGGGAAGAAGTTACATCTACCGCTTCTAGGAGAAAAACCTGCTACTATGAAGGACGAGGAATGGACTCTCCTTGGCAGACAGGTACTGGGAGTTATAAGATTAACTCTGTCCAGGTCTGTTGCACACAACGTCGTGAAGGAGAAAACTACAACAGATCTGATGAAGGCTCTGTCTGGTATGTATGAAAAACCATCAGCAAATAACAAGGTACATCTGATGAAGAAATTATTTAATTTAAAGATGACAGAAAACGCATCTGTAGCACAACATCTGAATGAGTTCAATACTATCACAAATCAATTATCTTCGGTAGAAATTGATTTTGATGATGAGATTCGTGCACCGATCGTTTTGGCTTCGTTGCCAAACAGTTGGGAGGCAATGAGGATGGCAGTAAGCAACTCTACTGGAAAGGAAAAACTGAAGTATAATGATATACGCGATTTAATTCTGGCTGAGGAGATTCGCAGAAGAGATGTAGGCGAAACCTCAGGATCCGGCTCTGCCCTAAATCTTGAGACCAGAGGCAGAGGTAATGACCGAAATTCAGATCGGGGTAGATCAAAATCCAGAAACTATAATCGAAACAGAAGTAAGTCCAGACCTGGCCAAAAGGGACAATGCTGGAACTGCGGGAAAACAGGTCACTTTAGGAGACAATGTAAAAGTCTTAAGAAGAAGAGTGAGGATGATTCCGCTAATGCTGTAACAGAAGAGGTACAGGATGCACTACTTCTTGCAGTAGACAGTCTACTTGATGATTGGGTTTTGGACTCAGGAGCTTCATTTCATACTACTTCACACCATGAAATCATACAGAATTATGTAGCAGGAGATTTTGGTAAGGTATATTTGGCTGATGGTACAGCCTTGGATGTTGTGGGTATGGGAAACGTCCGGATGTCACTGCCAAATGGGTCTATTTGGTTACTAGAGAAGGTACGACATATTCCTGACCTAAGAAGGAATTTGATTTCTGTCGGACAGCTTGATGATGAAGGGCATGCGATGTTGTTTGCTGGTGGCACTTGGAAGGTTACAAAGGGAGCCAGAGTATTGGCTCGTGGAAAGAAATCTGGTACTTTATACATGACCTCAAGTCCAAGAGATACAATTGCAGTTGCTGAAGCAAATACTGATACAAGCTTATGGCACCGCAGACTTGGTCACATGAGTGAGAATGGGATGAAGATGCTGCTGTCAAGAGGGAAACTACCGGAATTGAAGTCTGTTGATTTTGAATTGTGTGAAAGCTGCATCTTAGGAAAGCAGAAAAGGGTGAGTTTCTTGAAAAGTGGTAGAACACCGAAGGCTGAAAAATTGGAGTTAGTGCACACAGATTTATGGGGTCCTTCTCCTCTTGCATCCCTTGGGGGTTCAAGGTACTAAGTTACTTTCATTGATGACTCAACTAGAAAGGTATGGGTTTATTTTCTGAGAAATAAATATGATGTATTTGAAACCTTTAAGAAGTGGAAGGCTATGGTTGAGACTGAGACAGGTTTGAAAGTAAAGTGTTTGAGGTCGGATAACGGAGGAGAGTACATAGATGGAGGGTTCAGAGAGTATTGTGCTGCACATGGAATCAAAATGGAAAAGACCATTCCTGGGACACCACAGCAGAATGGTGTGGCTGAGCGCATGAACAGAACTCTCAACGAGCGTGCCAGGAGTATAAGGCTACATGCTAGATTACCAAAAATTTTTTGGGCTGATGCTGTCAGTACTGCAGCTTGTCTGATAAACCGAGGACCTTCAGTTCCCATGGAGTTTAGACTTCCTGAAGAGGTTTGGAGCAATAAAGAGGTAAATTTTTCTCACTTAAAAGTTTTTGGTTGTGTTTCTTATGTTTATGTTGATTCTGATGTTCGTAGTAAACTTGATGCAAAGTCCAAAATATGCTATTTCATTGGCTATAGTGATGAAAAATTTGGTTATCGGTTTTGGGATGAACAAAACAGGAAAATCATCAGAAGTAGAAATGTGATATTTAACGAACAGGTTATGTACAAGGACAGGTCAACTGTAGTGTCAGATGTCACAGTGATAGATCAGAAAAATTCTGAGTTTATTAACTTAGATGAGTTGACTGAAAATACTGTCCAGGAAAGGGGTGAAGATCATAGGGAGAATGTAGAATCGCAGGAAATTCAAATTACACCTGTAGCTGCGGTCCGTAGATCTTCCAGGGCCACTAGACCTCCACAGCGTTATTCACCTGCTTTAAACTATCTTCTGCTAACTGATGGTGGTGAGCCAGAGTGTTATGATGAAGCTTTGCAGGACAAGAGTTCAAGCAAGTGGGAGTTAGCCATGAAGGATGAGATGGACTCCTTGTTGGGGAATCAGACATGGGAACTAACTGAATTGCCAGTAGGGAAGAAGGCTCTGCACAACAAGTGGGTATACAGAATAAAGAACGAACATGATGGTAGCAAGCGCTACAAAGCCAGATTAGTTGTCAAAGGGTTTCAGCAAAAGGAAGGCATTGACTTTACAGAAATATTTTCTCCAGTTGTGAAGATATCAACAATTAGACTGGTACTGGGAATGATGGCTGCAGAAAATCTACATCTTGAGTAGTTAGATGTGAAAACGACATTCCTTCATGGTGACTTGGAGGAAGACATCTACATGATTCAGCCAGAAGGGTTCATTGTCCAGGGACAAGAGAATTTAGTCTGCAAACTGAGAAAGAGCTTGTATGGTCTAAAACAAGCTCCAAGACAGTGGTATAAGAAGTTTGATAGCTTTATGCATAAAATTGAGTTCAAGAGATGTGAAGCTGATCACTGTTGTTATGTTAAGTTCTTTGACAATTCTTATATCATTTTACTGCTATATGTAGATGATATGCTTATTGCAGGGTCTAGCATTGAGGAGATTAATAATCTGAAGAAGCAATTGTCAGAACAGTTTGCAATGAAGGATTTGGGAGCTGCAAAGCAAATCCTTGGAATGAGAATTATTAGAGACAAGGCTAATGGTACATTGAAGCTTTCACAGTCAGAGTATGTGAAGAAAATTCTCAGCAGATTCAACATAAATGAATCTAAACCAGTGAGCACACCCTTGGGTAGTCATTTCAAACTAAGCAAGGAACAGTCACCGAAGACAGAAGAAGAAAGGGACCATATGAGCAAGGTGCCCTATGCTTCAGCTATTGGCAGCTTGATGTATGCTATGGTGTGTACAAGGCCAGACATTGCACATGCAGTGGGAGTCGTGAGCAGATTCATGAGTAGGCCAGGAAAGCAGCATTGGGAGGCAGTAAAGTGGATTCTGAGATATTTGAGGAGTTCATCAGATACATGTCTTTGCTTCACTGGTGCAAGTTTGAAACTGCAGGGTTATGTAGATGCTGATTTTGCTGGTGATAATGATAGTAGAAAGAGTACTACTGGATTTGTATTTACTTTGAGTGGTACAGCTATATCTTGGGCTTCTAATTTGCAAAAAATTGTTACTTTGTCTACTACAGAAGCAGAGTATGTTGCAGCAACTGAAGCTGGAAAGGAGATGATTTGGCTACATGGTTTCTTAGAAGAATTGGGTAAGAAGCAAAAGATGGGCATTCTACACAGTGACAGTCAGAGTGCAATTTTTCTTGCCAAAAATTCGGCTTTTCATTCGAAGTCAAAACACATACAAACAAAATACCACTTTATCCGTTACCTTATTGAAGATAAGCTGGTAATACTTGAAAAGATATGTGGATCTAAGAACCCAGCAGACATGTTGACTAAGGGTGTTACTATTGAGAAACTGAAGCTGTGTGCAGCTTCAGTTGGTCTTCTAGCTTAAGGAGAGGAGGTTGAGTTGCAAGGATGAGGGATTGTTTTTCAGGAGGATTGCAGTTTGATATTGGTGATTGACTAGTCTCCAAGTGAGAGATTTGTTGGGCTTTTGTGGAGCCTAGTTTGTGTCTTAATTTGGAT
The DNA here is from genome assembly GCF_029873635.1 of Malania oleifera. NCBI lineage: Eukaryota > Viridiplantae > Streptophyta > Magnoliopsida > Santalales > Ximeniaceae > Malania > Malania oleifera. The sequence continues at coordinate 138,449,010 of NC_080417.1, forward strand.
GACGACCCGACCCCTATTTAATTAGAGATTTCTCTTTAAATCAAATACAACTAAAAATAAAAAATTATTTTCATGTGATTAAAAAAATTTTTAAAAATCAAATATAAATCATGTTTAAAATTATATTTTTATTTTTTAATTTAAATATTTTTTTTCTTTCTTACTTTCTTCAATAATCAAATATAAAAAATTAAATTTTTTTATATTTCTTTTTCTTTTTCTAAGATTTTCTAGGTTTCACACGGACCATAAATTGCGATAAAAAAAAATCATAATATCATACTTTTGAGAGATTTATTGATTGGAAAACTAGAATCAAGAATTGGATTTTTAAATTTCTCGGTATCAATAATTAATCAAACCAAACTTTTAGGCTCAATTAAAAAATTATAAAATAAATAAATATTAATATTTTTATCTTCCATATAATCAACTTGTAAATTTTAAAATTAAAAAATTAATAAGAATTCTTAAACTTATTAATTTTAAATTAACATTCTCCATGACATCCACTATGAATTGAACACAAACAAAATTCATAATCTAAATTCAATTCTAAAAACAAAACATAAAAAGGTATCCAACCTAAGTTTTAAATTCTTATAAAAAAATTAAAATTATTAAAATATTACATAATATATAATCACATTATAGATGTTTTTATATATTTGTAATTTATCAGTTTGGTTTTTGGTTTAGTTAACTAGGATTATTATATGGGTCGAACTGTCATTAACCGAGAAGAAATTGAAACTTCCAAATCAAAAAATGGTTATTTGGTATCTTCGATTTTGCAATTAGCTTCAGTTTTTCAGGACCACCTCTACATAGCAGCATCATAAACAATTATATGGACAATTTTTATTTTTTTAAAAAAGAACATAATTTTTCAAACAATCGTGGTCAGTGGCAATGTCCAAAAAATATAGAGAATCAATCCTCACAAATGGACTGATTCACAAAGAAACAGTCTTATGGAATCCTCTCAAGAGCATTTGTTTATTCCAAGGCAGCAATGATGATAAAGTCCACAGGTTTAACAAAAGAAATAAAACATGCTGAGGTGTTTCTGAGTCTAGAATAGATTGATAATTTCTGAAAATAGAATTATAATGCAATTCCACTTTAACTACTAAAAAAATATGTACTGCAAAAAATTTTAAATTTAACTTTAGATCGCTAGATTTAGCATTTCAGGACAAAAAATGTACATGCATTTCAGACCATTCATAACTTCATTCCAATCATGGCTCACAAATATAGTAAATAATGTGAGACTGATGGTGTATTTTCTTCTCAGGCATTTCTTAAAACAGCTTAGTATCTGTTGAGGAAGGGTTGCAGGACAGGTTTAGCAGCAGGATGGTCCCAAACCAACGATTCCCACCATTCATCGTCTTTAGTAATGATTCCCTGGAGAGCAGGGGGAGGAGATGGTTGTCCATCCACGGGATGCAGGGGAAGATAGAGAGGGAGCCTCTTTAGCTTCGGACACCCCTCTATTTCAACAGTTGGAAGAGTATCACAGACCATCTTTCCACGATAGATGCTTTTCAATTCTGGTAGCTCAAACAACCATAAATACCTCAATTTTGGAAGGTCGATTGTTTTTATGCCGATTTTGTTGTTGTTTGAGGCTGAACAGGTAATGCTTAGATCAGCAGTTGCTCGGTCCTCATTTTCTTCTGCTTCTCCTATTATCTCCTCAATGCTGTCACAACCGCCGACACTAAGACATTCCAGGTTTTGGAGATGCCGAACCAACCTATCAGGAAACAACTTCTTGATTTTTGGGCACAACAATATTTCCAACACTTTGAGACTTGAAAATGTGCCGCCTCGAAGTGCCCTTAAATCATGACACCTTTTAAACCTTAGGTAGTCAATGTTCGGAGATAAATGAACAAGGATCTCTGTATTCACACTACACCCCACATGCGTTACTGCTTTAGAACACTGCTGCAATGATGGAAAATCATAAAAAACTCCGGATCCAACCATTATAGAGTAGGCATTCAGCCGTGGGGGAAAACTTCTCACATCCCCGATTCGGCCAACAAATTTTTCGAGATCCCTCATTTGATGCAATATCTCTTCTCCTACAACTATATTCTTCGTATAACAATCCATATACAAGACTTTTAGGTTGACCAAATTCGCCATACAATCAGGTGCTTTTTCTATACCAGTTTTTCCAAGGTTCAACTCCTTTAATGCTAAAAGCTTTGCTAGTGAAAGCACATATTTTAGAGACTTACAATATCCGAGCAATAATGCAGTAAGATTCTCCAAGTCTGATATAGTATTTGGTAGCCTCTCTAGATCACAATTTCCAGATAAATCAAGAACTTTAAGGGCGCACATCTGCAACAAAAAAGAGTCAGCAATTTTCTGTTCCAAACACATCTTCTGCGTAGCCATCAGTAAGAGTAGGGGCCTAGGA